>NW_026929122.1:0-225000 GCF_032062105.1 Saccostrea cuccullata | reverse complement strand
TGAATTGGGGAGGCAGGTCCATGGCAACAAGGTAATGGACGACACGGTACATAATAATAGCCTTTGCTTTACTTCTACGGTGGAGTAAACTTTTCCATTCTAGCCTGTCGATCATCGATGTGACACTACTGGTGGTGTTGTAGTTATTGGTCACAACCCTAGCTGTCCTTCTTTGCACCGCTTCTACAGTTTAGTTTGTCGATGTTTTTTTTGTGTGTCTGTCTGTATAGCGCTTTCGTTTTCGCGCGATATCTCGAGAATCTTTTGCAATGAAAATTTACATAACAACACCCTGTGGCCGAAGGAAGATCATAATTGATTTTGAGGACAAAATTCAAGGTTGTTCAAGGGGTCAGATCCGAACCCCCCCCCCCCCCATCCCCCACCCCGCCTGCCCGAACTGCACATGCTCTTCTTTTATCCCTATGCGGGAACACAAATTCTCTGGCGCGCTTGATTTGATATTAATTTACTGAAAAATTGATTCGAAACCATGCATGCAGGAAAACAGAGGCGAGGTTGTCCTAATTGGCATCTATGGGCTTGTATAACACATTGAACGCCACTTCTATGATTCTTTTAATAATTATAATTCTAATATAATTTTCTTTATTTTTTATCTCTTACTATACTTCATTACGAAAGCTCATTTTCGTAGGTCAAAAAAAAAATTCGCGTTATAACGTGAAAGTTTCGTGAATAAACGCGTAACTTTCGCGTTATAACGCTTAACTTTCGCGAATAAACGCTTAACTCTTGCGTTATAATTATAGCGCGTAACTTTCGCAAATAACACTCCCCTTGAACTGCGTATGCTCTTCTTTTTTACTTAAGCGGGGGACACCGGCAAATCCCCCCCTCCCAACACTTTTTGGGAATATAGTCTTGCTTTAGTGGAAATGTTATAATTCATCTATTTATTGCTTGGTTCCTGAACATTTTTTTTTTGCAGTTTGGTAAAATCTAAAAAAAAAAAAAAAAAGGCGCAATGAAGCTTTTTTGAATGGAAAGGCGTGATAACGCTTTTTTTCGCGTTATTTCGCCTTTTCGAAAGGCGTTATAACCACAGGCACCTAACATTACTTATTTTTTTTAAATAAAAAATAATATATACCCCTAGGTAGGGATAATTTTCTTTCTCTATTGATTGATCCTAGGCTTTTGCTGCAGCTATATAATTTTTATATTTTTATTATTATAAGAAAACTCATAAATTAGATAAATCAAAGATTACCCACCCACCCTACGAAATAGATTTTTCGCGTGAATTGAAATTAATTATTCTTTAAATTAGGAAAATTCATGGATTGGAATTTTTTTTACTCTTTCTTGTACATAACATTCTGAATACCCCCCCCCCCCCCCCAACTTGGAAAAATAAAAAAATCTTGATGTTAATTATTCCAGGTCCCTGGTTATTCCAAGGAATTTTGAAAAAAAAAATGATTGTATCATCTGTCCTTAACTAATGAGAACAATGTGTGTGATAAAAAATCCATCCTCATTATGTCAGGATCCTGAATCAACACGTTGCCACCGTTCCACAGCATTCCATTTTCATAAAGATATCGGGATCGAGATTCTTTGTAGATGCGGTCTATTTGCTCTTCCGGTGGCCAGGACGAGCGTGAAATTTACCGGTGGAATCGTTGGGGTTGTCGAAATTTTGTGTTTATTCTTCATTGTCATCAAAGCATATTGCTATAAATAAATCAAAATGAGTGAGTACCACAGACCAGATGCAAAAACCTTGCAGAATCTGAAAGACATTTCCAACAAGCTGCGAATTCACAGCATTCAGATGACAGACGCAAGCAACTCGGGGTAAGAAAAACGCATGCTTTCTTAAAAGAAAAGTTTAAAAGGCATTGAAGAAAAAAATCTTTGTGTTTTATGTGAAACTGATCCAGTTTGCTACTTGCCTTGTTTGCTTTCTGTAGATGAATATAAAAGAACAATATTCATGAAGGTTTATTTTTTAAGTTTTGTGTAAAAGAAAAAAGTCAGATATTTTGATTTCATAGAAGTGGTTTTGAAAAAAAAAAAGAAAAAAAGAAAAGAAAATTAAAGTTTTATATTAAACATGTATATTTTGCATCTACGATATATCGATCAACGATATCTTTTCTAGATGTATTTTTATTACAGAATTGAATTTTATTAACACAATTCTTTTTAGGAAAGCCAGAATAAGTATATGGAACGCGTGAAAAATTCTTGAATATTAAAACTACTGTAGATAATCAGGGTCATGCTTTTTTCATTATCTGAGTATATAGACATAGTCAGTGCATGTTTGTCTGTTGTTCTAAAGAAACTATTGTGCAAAGAATTTGAGTCAAGAAATATATGCTCATTTTCAGTTTTGCAATATCAAAAAATTTACAAAACAATTTATTTCTTGCCTTATCTTGATTTGACTTTGATTGACCTGTTGAATATGAATATTACAATTCAACATGTGATATCCAGCCGTTAGTGTGTTTGCAAAAACAATTACTTTGTATTCTTGAACATAACTTCATTCAATCTTAGTCATTTCTTATTGTGTATTTGTTTGTTCTGCTATCTTAAAATTCAGTAAATTAATTTATTCATTTTTGTGTTTCTTCTATCTTCGCTAGCCAAGGGTAACACAACATCTCTTCATAAACCAGGGTTTTATGAGGAGAGTAGGGTATAAACCTATGGCTAGTGAAGTTGTGTTTCTTTCACAGTATTGAATTAATCAGAGGAATCATTTAATTTCATATTTACATTCATTTGCCAAAATTTACCATATATATATATATTCGAATTTTGGGAGAAAGAGACAGGGCCGTCACTCCCCTCAAATTTGAACCGAATATGGGACCCATTCCCAATGGCACAAAGTGCTAGATTTTCCCAATTTCAGATGTAGAAAATTCCCAAGCACGTGTTTTCTTGTATATACAACCTAATTTTCCACACATACATCCTTTATTTGATCCATTTAGCAGTAATGCATGCTTAATTTTAATCTGCAACAACCCTATCATGATCGTTTATTTCTAATTCGAATTTCCTCTGTCATGGAATAGAGATCTAAAGATAGGTCATACGTAGATTGGGTTGGGGAACTTATTTTCATTATTAAAAAAGGATAACCATTTTGAGTTAGTTCATTGAATAAATAAATATATTTAAAAATGAATTATAAGTTAAAATAAAATCTTGGACACTCTATTTTATTTGCATTGAGTCAAATGACCAGAAAAAAGAAAATTTTGCTAATCTTTAAAAGGAAAATTTTAAATAGTAACTTGATAATTTCAATTAAATAATTCATTATAATCTGAATTTTTGATTGAGGTGCAATAAAACAGTAAGAAATACCCCCTCCCCACATTTTTTTTTCCAGTCTCTGTATAGTATCATATGAAAATAAAAGAAAAAAAAATGCCTGTATAGTAAGTAAATGTTTGTTCTGTTAAATATAGATTTTATCAGACCTCATGTCCTGTAAATTTTAGCTTTTCAAGTATACTTTTTAAAGTGATAATTTATATGGCTTTCATGATTAAATATTTTGCTTGTTTATAATTTTCCCAATTTAACAAAAATGTCGAGGATTTTTCCCAAGATAGAGGGACCCGGTCCATGTACCAAAAGGTGCTATGACAGCCCTGAGAGATATCATAAAGAAAGAGAAAGAGAATTCATAAATTTTTGGGTAACGAGTAAGTTAACATTATTACAATCCAGAGTTTTCATTTTGTGTAAGTGGGTGGCTATATGACACAAATATTTGAAAATTTATTCTTTTCACTTGAAGAGTTGTATGAAATGTATAGCTTTGCATGCACAGGGTGTAAAAAATACAACAATATTGGATATCCAAAGTCTTACTGAAGACCTACATTCAGCAGGCAATTTAAAGTAGTACTATGTCTTATATGGATGATAAGAAATTTATATTTGCAGATGTAATACTCAAAAGACAGGATTTTAGAAGTAAATTAATAGCTTGTTTCTCAATTACTTTATTAAACATAATTAAAGGTGTTGTATGTTTCCTAATGATCACAGTTAATAAATTTTGCTTATTATTTTGGATATACATGTACCTCAATAATTAAACACTTAATTGGAATATGCATTTCAGCACACTTGAATTTCAATTTTTAAATATCACATAGAATATGCTTAATACATTAATAAATATTTTTTTCAGTTTTTTAAAAAACAAGGTTTTTAAAAAGATATGCGATAATTTACATTTAACCTCCTCATTTCCTTTTCTTAATTTTTGTCCCTGGTCCTTAAATCCCCTTGCTAATTTTTGTGTATTTCTTTCTCCTCAACACCCTAGGTGTACAGGGGTAATTTCATTCAAACTTGCAACAAAGCATTCTTAATATGATTCAAGTTTTTTCATTTAGAGAGACTTAACTGTCCCTTTTTATCATAGATAAATCAGAAAGTGGGGAAAAAAAGCTTTTATAATGTGTGTATATAAATTTAATTTGGTACAATTCATGGCCAGTATGACAAAAGTTGCAACAATAACTATTTTACTCAGTTAGCATTGTATTCCATAGGCCTCTTGTTTTCTTTACCAAATTGTAATATTCCCTCCAAATCTGGTGTTCACTTTCAGATTGTTTAACTTTATATTCTGTAAGGCAAAATGATTGATTGTTTCCTCTGCTTTACACCTTTTGAGATTTTTAGCTCACCTCAACGAAGTTGGGGGAGCTTATGTAATACCCTCGGCGTCGGTGTCGGCGTCGGCGTCCCAGGTTAAGGTTAAGTTTTTTGGAGCAGTTTTCTTTTTAAGTACTTCTATGTCCTATATTGATTAGACATGCATGGAAGAGGGTTCTAGTGTGTTTCATTGTACCAGTCAAAGTTTCAGATGCTGCAATTTCAGCAAAGGAATGACCAGGTTAATGTTTTTGGAGCAGGTTAACATTTTTGGTGCAGTTTTTGGTGTAGGTTTCATTTCCAAGTAACTATAAGCCCTATGTTGACCAAACTTGCATGGATGATACATCTAAGGATGCATACTACCAGGCTTGCTTCGGATGCTTAATCTGACCTACATTTTCCGGTTGAGTGAACAGGTTAAAGTTTTTGGTGCAGGTTTCATTTCCAAGTAACTATAAGCCCTATGTTGACCAAACTTGCATGGATGATACATCTAAGGATGCATACTACCAGGCTTGCTTTGGATGCTGAATCTGACCTACATTTTACGGTTGAGTGAACAGGTTAAAGTTTTTGGTGCAGGTTTCATTTCCAAGTAACAATAAGCCCTATGTTGACCAAACTTGCATGGATGATATATCTAAGGATGCATACTACTGGGCTTGCTTCGGATGCTGAATCTGACCTACATTTTCCGGTTGAGTGAACAAGTTAAAGTTTTTAGTGCAGGTTTCATTTCCAAGTAACTATAAGCCCTATGTTGACCAAACTTGCATGGATGATACATCTAAGGATGCACTACAGGGCTTGCTTCAGATGCTGAATCTGACCTACATTTTCTGGTTGAGTGAACAGGTTAAAGTTTTTGGTGCAGATTTCATTTCCAAGTAACTATATAAGCCCTATGTTGGCCAAACTTGCATGGATTATACATATAAGGATGTATACTACCAGGCTTGCTTCGGATGCTGTATCTGACCTACATTTTCCAGTTGAGTGAATAGGTTAAAGTTTTTGGTGCATGATTCATTTCCAAGTAACTATGAGTTCTTTAATGACCAAACTTGCGTGGATGATACATATAAGGATGCATACTACTGGTCTTGCTTCGGATGCTGAATCTGACCTACTTTTTGTTGATGAGTGAAAATGTTAGTTTTTGATGCATGTTTCATTTCCAATTAACTATGAGCCCTATAATGAGCAAACTTGCATGGATGATACATCTTAGGATGCACACTAATGGACTTGCTTCAGATGCTGAATTCGACATACATTTTCAGATAATAGACCAGGTAAAAGTTATGGGTGCAGGTCTATTACCAAAAAACTATAAGGCTTATATAACATTGTATAAACCAAACTTGCACAAATGTTGCATCAAGAGATGAAAACTCTCAAATTTGCTTCAGATGCTGGATTTTAATTACATTTTCATGAAGAAGAACTAGTTTAAATTTTTTATGTAGTTCTATTTCAAAATCAGATTAAAATTGCTTAAGGTAGGTCGCGGGTTTGCTTTTGTCATCAATTTTGGTACACAATTTCGACGATTCGAGCGGATGTTTTGTGCACATTTGATTATGACGTCAGCTACTTCACAAAGGCAACGTTACGTTGTTTCCCGCCCAATTCTCTGCAAATGACTTCAAGTCTGTACGAATCAAGTAGATTAATACAAAGTGCATTGTTACAACGCACTTTGAAAAATTACACACTTTGAAAAATGTTTTCAAAGTGCGTTAAAATTTGGGACCTAGCTAACGCACTTTGAAAAAATCATGTTTTTTTTCAAAGTGCGTAAATATCGACCATGTTAACGCATTTTGAAAAAAAAATGTAAAACTTGATCAATGTTCTCACAGATAATCGGTATGATAAATAATTGATCATGGTTGGATAATTTTTTTTATGATGAGGTCACTTCAGGACATGAGGTATAGAATACTGTAGAAGTACTTTTTTTCCGCGTGGTATTATTTTACGCTATGTACGCGGTCATAAATTTTCCGCGGAAATTTGTCCAAGCGTACTTAATATTAATGTACGGCATGTAAATACAGTTTAAGAAATCCGTGTAATTTTCTACCCGCGGATTAAACAGAAATTGCGATTCCGCGGAATTATGACCCCGTGGAAAAAACTATTCTACAGTATTTAAATATCTTAGTTTTTGATAAAAGTTATAAAAGGGAAATGGGTCTTTTAGAAAAAATAGAGAGATAATTGTTTAATATCATTATTTTGTTTCTGTTTAAAAATTCTAGGTAATAGGTAGATGTAAAAGGGGGGGGGGGCTAAAAGTGAACAACTTAAAGCATTGAATTTATCTTAAGAAAAAGAGGCAATTTGATTTCTCAAAAGTATGAAAGTTCTCATCTGTATTGAAAGTTTACAACGTCATACCATTATGTAAATACATATTACACTTTTGGGTATATACCATAGGCATCGACACCGGGCGAAGACAAGAGGAGGGGGCTAAGCCCCCCCCCCCCACATACACACATATTTTGGAAAGATATACCCTATCTAAGCATTGAAAATGCAGCTTATCCTTTTTGGGGTTTATTACTCCCCTCCCCCTTTTTTTGTTACCGACGCCTATTTATTGGAATGATAAAGATTTCGACTGATAGATCTTCTATCCGTCTTCTCCTCTTCTCGACGGGAGTAAATTAATGCATAAGTGTTTTGAGAATAAATTACAAATAAAATATTTCCATTACTTAAATCTGAATCCAATGGGATCCAATGTTTTTACATTTTTTTTTAAAGTGCGTTAAGTTGATAAAATATATTGATGTAAACTCTTAACGCACTTTGAAAAAAAAATTCGAAGTGCGTTGAGTTGGTCCCAAATTTTTCAAAGTGCGTAATTTTTTCCAAGGGCGTTGCCACAGTGCATGCTATGGACGTAAACCTCGTACATGTTTTTTTAAAATTACATTTCAATCCGAATTCTGATGTACTAGTAATTATATGTAATATCTTAGGACTAATTAAATACGATACCAAATGAAAGGAATAATTTATATTGTGAGTATAACTAACTGGTAAAATCAATCAGAATAAATCAGCGTAAAAGTTATGGTATGCAGAAAGAAAGTTATCAGGAACAAAAATTGCTTAGCGGAAAACTTGAGGGGTTGTATGTGCGCACGTTATTTGAAACTCAGGGGAACATGCGTATTGCATCATGACTGCCAATCAAAGTCAGGACGAAAATGGGTTAAATTTAATCACATGTATTTTCCTGTCTTTTTTTTATTATCATCATAATTGTTTGGTTGTTATGTATTTAAATCTCGTGTATTCGCCTTGAATTGCTGGCTAAATTTAAAAATTGTGAAATGCATCTAAAAATCAAATTTATACGAACACCTGGACTGTAAAAATCTGACACTGTAAACAATTTACAAGCATCATTTTCTATATATATTTTTTATAACAAAAAGCTCCAAGTGTAAAAGCTAAATGCAAGTGTTTTCCTTTTTTGCGTATTGAGATTTGATTAAGAGAATTCGAAATTAACAAATGTTTGAGCTTTATGGCCATATACTATGGCTTGCGACTAATATAAAAAGAACATTGCCCCCCCCCCTCCCATCCCGCGCTTATTTCCTCAGTATCGATCGGATGGTTTTTTTTTTTACCCTTTTTGAAATAAAGTGATCAAATTTTTGTATTATCCTTGAAATCCTATTGACCATAAATTTCCAAAAAAAAAAAAAAAAGAAAAAAAAAAAAATACAGGACCTGGTACTAATATTTTATCACTCGCGTTGTTGTCGCTGTATGTTAATTCTCACGCACGGGGAATGTTTATACCGTTCATTCTGACTTTGTGATTAGAGTATGAATTTCTCAATACCAGTGAAAATAAGTTGCTGGTCATTCTTATATGTCTATGCAATAAATTAAATGATGAGTGAAATTAAATTTTGTATCTATGTCACCTTTTACATCTTGTATATTCCAAAGGTCAAGATATTTATACTCGTACTGTAAATGTGACTACGTTCAACAAATGACGTTGTAGATGTAAATAAAGCCATAAACGCAACATTTTAGCAGCATAAAAGAAAAACTTTGAAATTAATTAGCAAAAAATCTAGCGAGAAGACATATTGAATTTTTTATATTAATAGTTTTGATTTTACCTCATCTTGACATTTTGAAATTCCTGACTAATTCGTCTACGTCTTTATAAAGTTATCCAATCTTTTTAAAAGAAACTATTTTCAAAAAATTCGCTTAAAAACGTCATTTTTCCATACATTTCAATAGTAAAGCGTAAAAAAAGTACTAACAACAATACCGCGTTTACAGTTATATAGCATGAAAACTATGTAGGCAAATTTAATAAAAATTGCAGATAATACACTGTGAATTCTAAGGAACATTATATATCAAATTTTCAGGATATGTTTTCTCGTAAGAATTTTTATGCAGTAAACCCGCGACCTACCTTAAATATTTTCATTTTTGGAATGTACACTTCTTGTTGGTTAATTGTGTGACTTTGCCTTACTTAAAGACAACATTCGTTGAGGTGAGCTCTGTAATCTCTGATTACCTATGTTTTCACTTGTATTGAGATGTACCACTTGCTCGTGAAGGGCTGAAAAATTTAGACCTGTACTCAAAGCACTCACAGCCGTTGAGCAGTGGGAGATCTTTTTCCTAGCCTCTAATGCAACAGGAAACCTTGACTTTATGGTTTCATCTAAAAAAAAAAGTTAATATGAACTTCATCCTGAGATTCAAGAGAAAACAATGACAAGGTTACTCAAGGGTTGTGTGATTGTTACAATAATTTGTGTAGTGGGAAAATTAAGTACAGTACTATGAAACAGGCAAGAAAAATAGTGCTGCTGCTGTTATATTGTGTTATTGACTGTAATTCGGTACCTTCTGTTGTCATGTTTGAATTGTCATAACATATTGGCTACCCAAATGTAATTGATACCTGCTAAGCAGAAAAAAAGATGTTTTTATTTAAAAGATTAAAGGTACGGTACATGTATGTCAAGTATTTAATATGTGCATGTATGGTTGTTCTCTTACACTGTTTTTGTCCCCCGCTTGAAAAGTGGGGGATATTAATTTGGGTTTGTCCGTCCGTCCGTCCGTCTTTCTGTCTGTCTGTAACGCTTTCGTTTCCACACGATATCTCGAGAACCCTTTGAGCTTTTGCAATGAAATTTAGCATAGCAACTCCCTATGGACTAAAGAAGACCCCTATTGATTTTGAGGTCAAAAGGTCAAAGGTCAAGGTCATAAATAAGCAAATTCTGTCTGTTAAAACACTTTCGTTTCCACACGATATCTCTAGAACCATTTGAGCTATTGCAATGAAATTTTACATAACAACTCCCTGTGGCCTAAAGAAGACCCCTATTGATTTTGAGGTCAAAAGGTCAAAGTTCAAGGTCGTAAATTTATACATTCTGTCTGTGTGTAACACTATCATTTCCGGGCGATATTTCAAGAAGATTTTGAGCTTATGCAATGTAATTTTATACCAAAACTCCCTAGGACGTCTCTCGCCCCTCTCAAAGTGCCCCGCCCCGTTTGTTTTATTAGTATTTATAGTATTACATGTCGCTATTTTTAGCGCAGGGGCATGAGGAGAGTTATTGCGTATAAAACAGGTTCTCGGCGAACTTTATGTTCTTATTACATCTATTAGAACTGTTTAATAAAGGCTAAATAAATCAAACACCATGGATTGTGTAAAATTTTGAGAATACCGAACATGAAAACATGAATATATACATGTATGTGACTTCAGTTCTACATATACTTCGTTCTACGTAAAGCGATTCTGTGGACTAATGGTTATGTCTCTCGCTTCCAATGTGAGAGATCCCGGGTAGCCATCTCGGTCGAGCCTTTCTTTTTTTCTTTCTTTCTTTTTTTCTTTCTTTCTTTTTTTTTTACTTAATGATAGTATTCAGCATGTGAAATGAAAAATTTATGAGGTTATAAAATCATCATTACAGTGTGATAAATATTCCATATAAAAAAAATCTTCTATACACATAGTAAAGAATAAGCAATCAAATCTTTATATGCATATTGACCTACATGTATTTTATTTGCTTCAGTATACATGTAAACATTTAATAATTCTACAAATTCAGTCAGGGGGAGCCGACTTTTTCCCTAAGCGGGGGACACGAATTCTCTGAATTAGCTTGTTTTTTTTAAAATACTTCTTTTTTTTACTAAATGATAGTATTCAGCATGTGAAATGAAAAATTTATGAGGTTATAAAATCATCATTACAGTGTGATAAATATTCTATATAAAAAAATCTTCTATACACATAATAAAGAATAAGCAATCAAATCTTTATATGCATATTGACATAAATGTATTTTATTTCCTTCAGTATACATGTATACATTTAATAATTCTACAAATTCAGTCAGTGGGAGCCGACTTTTTCCCTAAGCGGGGGACACGAATTCTCTGAATTAGCTTGTTTCTTAAAGAAACTAAATGACAAATGAACTGTATATTAGGGTTTCATAGTCATCTTTAGGCAATAAAAAAATCTCAGTGTAATGGGTATACAGTCTTTTTGGAAATACATGTAATATGAGGGCAAGATGATTCAAAAGCCATTCTTTACAGGATGTATTACACAATTTTTGTCAAGTATCATCTCGATGTTGCTTCACTCATCTCTGGACATTAACTACTTGAAGTGATTCTTAATCATTTCCTGAAATTTACATCCCTACTGAAGAAATTATCAGTTTCACATGTACTGACTTTGGCACCTCCTAAAGTATACCCGTAAATTAAAATTTGATATTTTAACAAGCAGTAAATAAATCATTCACTTGATCCTAGTAGATTATATTTTTTCTTCACATTATTTTCTTTCCATGTGGTTTTCGTGGGGACTTGACTTTATTTTTCTCTCCTAAGCAATTTACATACAAGCTGACTCGTTGATATCATATGTTGACATTTCCTCTGATTGAGTCCTTATCCTGAGTTGTTCATCTTCCCGGCTTGTTTGCACGGCTACACTGGTCCAGGCTTCTAGTGTTTTATATTTTATTGGCTGTTTTTCTGTGTGTGGAGAAATATGGCTGGAACTATTGATTCTAAGACCAAACAGGATCTGATAGACATTGCTAATAAGCTGAGAATTCACAGCATTGAGTCTACCACTGCTGCTGGCACTGGGTGAGTGAGCATTGTATGTATGTCTGTAAGTACTGGTTGATGAAAGTATATATGATATTTAAAAAAATGGTCAGAAATTTCATTTCATATTGAGGGAAAATATGGTCATGCCTCAAACTCAGATGTGATATTTGCATAGTTTTTGTTGTCTTGAAGATTCCTTTCAGTTCTTTTGTCAGAATTATAAGGATTGATTTTGTCTGGCCATTCCATTAAAATAATTAAACATTGTTCATAAGTAGTGATGAGGTATGAATGTTTTAGGATTAATACATTAAATGAAATTCCTAACATAGCATTGATTTCTTACTGAGACTGTTTTATCAGAGATTTCTCCCAATGATAAATCACATACATTATCAAGACATTTTAACAGTTCTTGTTGAATTATATTTACAACTGTGTGACTCCATTGAAGAAAACATGAGTATCTTGGAAGGGAGACTTACCTGGTATATGCAGAAATGTGGACATACAATGTCCTCATTATAAATTTGTCTTGAAATATCTTGAAGTAACATATCATGACATGTCCTCTATGAAGATATTTTCATTATTAATTTAGTTAATAGTACAGCAAGTTAGCATCATTTTTAAAGGGGAGGACAGGCAGACAGAGAAAAAAAACTTTCTTGAAAAACTTGACAAGCAAAAAAAAAAAAATGCAGGGGGTGGGAGGTGGGGGGTTGTAGATTCAAACTTCTTTTAACACTAGTCCAGTCTACATTTCCTTTACTTGACTAAACTTTTGGAAAAATGGGGAAAGAAAGGGGGCAGCCCCCTCCCCTGATGCTATATGCTGTATGCTGAATTAATTCCCCCATTTTATTTTGTTGGGCAAATTTAAAATGGGATGAATACAAAAAAAAAAAACAGTATAATTTCTTCAGTGGAACTGTGACTACGTAAAATTTTAAAATGGGGCAAGACTGTCTAGAAGTGTGAAAAGGCTAAAAATAGCATGGGGCGAAAATAGCCCTGCATAAGAAAAGTTCATGAAACAGATAGACTCCTTGTATATGTGCCTTAATTTTGTTGAAATGTAAGCATTAGGTCAAGCATGTTCTGTTGGTTTTTCAATTCTTGTCATCTAGTTATTCATCCATTGATCTGGTCCATCTGAGTAATCTTGTATACTTAGTGTTGGTATAAAATTCAAGCCCTAGACTTATAGGGGAAAAATCATCATATTAGTTTTCTGTTTGTAAAATGAAATTTTACATATCCTTGGATGTGATATAGAGAAGGAAGTGTTGACACCTAGGTACAGATGGATCTTGTACTGATGTATACCTAATTATTTTCTTCCTTGATCAGTTGATGATATCATGAGGAAGCTTCAAAAGTTAAATTGACTGTTGCTGATCAGTGTTAAGTGATAATTGTCAGTGCATCCCCAGTAGAAAAAGATTTAAACTCTTTATGTGTGAAAATATAACTATGGAAGTTGCCTTACCCTTGCACATTTGATTAAAAATGGTGATACTTAAGAGGCATTTTGCCTGTCCAGCATGCAACTTAAAATACAGTAAAACTTGGTTATAACGAAGTCACTGGAACCTATGAAATTAAATCGCTTATAATACTGTAGATTCCTTATTTTTCACATTTTCTCCTTATTGCGAATGGGCTCTTCAACAGCAAATCGTGAGGAGAAGAATTCGCGAATGGACAGTTGATCAAGAGTTTTAACATACATTTCAACACCATAAAATAAAGGACAGTAAGTTAATTTCGCGTTTGCTGCTTCTCGCGAAATTACGCAAAAATTAATTCCACGCATTTAGGAATCTACAGTAACCGTAATTCATTATAACCATATAAGAAATTCATTAAATTTATATAGCTGGGGATCCAAGATGACTTTGCTATATCTGTGAATTTGCAATATCCATGTTCATACTAAACGATTTTTACTGTATAGTCTTAATGGTTAAAAAAAACTTGATCCTGCTGAAAAACTTAATTACTCAAATGAAATGTGGCTTCATTTTCTTGAAGTTGGGCTGGGTACATTAAAGGTTAGCTGTTAAATGTAACATGGACAAGTTGATCAGGTTTAAAATATCCCTCTCAAAAGTCTTAAGATAAAATTTTTAGACTAAGATTTTTGAAAATATATTTTTAGACATCCGACATCATGCTGTTCTATTGCGGAGATAATGTCTGTCCTGTTCTTCAACACCATGAAGTACTCCATTTCAGAACCAAGGGGAGCTAACAATGACAGATTTGTCCTCTCAAAGGTACTGGGCAGAGGGCTTATACCTAACCTTTCATAAGTAATAGTATCTGAATCAGAAATAGTATGCTTCATTGTAACTTTATTGTCTTTTACTGCTACTTGGAACGGTCATCTTGTAAATGTTTTAGTATATGTTGCAGCAATTCAGATAATTGCGAACATATCAGTGCAAGGTCTTAGTATTACTGATAAATTTTACTAAATTCAGTGGTTTGCCCATTTTAATATTTCATAAAAATCATAAGAAACAAAAATCTATAAGCTCAACTCCCTGAACATGTAGGGAGAGTTGAGTGAGATGTGAGAGGAATTGACTGGCTGGTGCTTATTATAGATTCTCAGGAGCATGCATAGTAGAATGCTGCTAACAAGATCGAACCTTTTAATGGTGTTTTCATTTGTTTGTCAGGGACATGCTGCTCCAATCCTGTATGCCGCCTGGGCAGAAGCAGGTCTCTTTCCAACATCAGAGCTGCTGAAGCTCCGTAAGATAGAGTCTGACCTGGAAGGACATCCTACTCCTGTAAGTACAGTTGACTCCGTTCTTATAAATACAGTGGAATCCAGTTATTAATCTACTCAATAAGAACAACCTGCTCCTTAAGTGCAACCATCTCCTCTTATTTATTACAACATATCCTTTCAATTCCACCTACTTTCTCCTCACCATAGAACTCACAGGAAGTACAACCTACTCCTTGAGAAAGGACTTGTCACAAGCCTGGAATACACATATCTAACAATGGAGTGATTATAATGCATGCAGTGGTGACAGCAATTTGCAGTTTATGTTCAAAATGGTTAAACTTTTTTTTCTATTTTAACGCAGAGATTGAACTTTGTTGATGTGGCCACTGGATCCCTGGGACAAGGCTTGAGCTGTGCTGCTGGGATGGCATACACCGGGAAATACTTTGATAAAGCTGAGTAAGTATTGCATGGTCGTCATGGTTTGAAAAAAAATTGGTTAGAGGGCATTTGTAAACAGTATTATAAACATATTTGATCCCTCTGAAATTACCTATACACAATACCGTATAGCGGGTTATTTTAGTGGGGTGCTAATTTTGGCTTATTTTACTGTTTTCATGATAGTCCGCTAAAATTTTAATCGCTAAAATAATCAGTACCCTTCTTAGTGTCCATCTGCAAAGAGTTTAAAATCTGCGTCCGCTAAAATAAATTATGCCAAAGTTTTTGGCAAACCTTTGAGCAGGCAAAAC
The DNA here is from genome assembly GCF_032062105.1 of Saccostrea cuccullata. Lineage (NCBI taxonomy): Eukaryota > Metazoa > Mollusca > Bivalvia > Ostreida > Ostreidae > Saccostrea > Saccostrea cuccullata. The sequence continues at coordinate 209,652 of NW_026929122.1, read as the reverse complement.
GCCAAATTTTACACCCGCTAAGAAAACCTGCTATTTGGTACATAACATTCAGAAAGTTGCTTAAGATATACAGGTAAAAAATGAGAGCAGATTTGATTTGATTACAAAGCCTCATTTCTCAGGTTTGATTTATTAGGGCTATAAGCTTGCTCATAGATTGAACTCAATACAGTTGAAGCTTTTTGATTTGATGCAAATTAAAATTTTTGCCAAATGAATGAATAATATTTGATTCTTTGTAATGCATAATGAAAGATTTAAAAGGGAAGGGAAATTTGGGAGGTGTGGAGAGTCTATAAATTAAATGTTCTTTGTTTATACAGTTACCGAGTGTTCTGCATCATCGGTGATGGAGAGAGTGCAGAGGGGTCAATCTGGGAGGCCATGGCCTTCAGCAGTTATTATAAACTGGATAACCTGGTGGCCATCTTTGATGTGAACCGTCTGGGGCAGAGTGAACCTACCAGCCTACAGCACGAAATGGACGTGTACAGGAAGAGAGCCGAGGCTTTTGGGTAAAACATTAAACTGTGCCTGTATATAGTATCACATGCTTATAGCAAAGTGTTATGGGATACTGTAAACATATAACATTTAGCAATGTATTCTGTTTAGTGATTTTGGCGGAAAGCAGAATCCGCTAAATCACATACACGGCTAAATGTCTAGTGTATCATATGTTATATCTAGCACATTCTGATGGCGCTAAATCAAATTTAGCCTTACATTTGAAAAATTGATTTACGCACAATATTGTATGTGTACGCCAAATATAAAACGTTTACAGTATATAGCTTATAGGAATTTATTCACTCATTTCTTGACTTTTTTTAGCTGGAACACCAGTGTCGTTGACGGCCACGATGTAGAGGCCCTATGTAAAGCTTTCCATGACGCCAGCACGGTGAAGGGGAGGCCCACCTGTATCCTGGCCAAGACCTTCAAAGGAAAAGGAATCCCAGGTGGGCTAGAGCATTTTAAGACCTTCAGTCAGGAAATATATCATCTTCAGAAGTGATCAGTAAAAAATTAATATTGGGGTATCCCCATTAACAAATATTTTAATTCTTTGAAGATATAGTTCAGGCCCTGGTACTTTTAGCTATATGATCTTTTGAGTTTTATGAATCAAAAATCCTTAACCTACACATATATCAAAATGATCAGTTGCTAAGAGGAAAACTAAAACATCAATTTATATGCATGAAGTTTTTTGGTAATGGAACTTTAAGTATTTTACCCTCAAGTTCTCGAACCCTCCAAGTTTTTTCATTGTTTCATCAAGTTTGAGGTAGAGTTTGACCATATGAATTTTACAGGCATTGAGGACCAAGAGAACTGGCATGGTAAACCCTTGTCTGCCAAATCAGAGGCTGCCATTCAGGCTATTATGGAGAACATCGCCAACAAAGGACCCCACGGTCTGACCCCCAAACCCCCCAGTAACCTCGCCAAACCGGTCAACATATCCAACATCAAGCTGTCTGAACCCCCCACCTATGACAAAGGAGCTACCGTAAGTACTGTAAAATCACATATTTTCGTGGGGTCAAATTTTCATGGTTTGAGGAAAAACTGTTGGTTCCAGGGAATTTGATTTCATGGATGAAGAATTGTTTAGTATTTATGTATGTAACATTTAACATTTCATGGTGGACATGAATTTCTGGTCTTTACATACCTCGAAAACAATGAAAACTAAACCCTAGGAAAATTTGTGATTTCACACCACTTATCATATCCAGCAGTAATTCACAAACTAAACTGATATTTTAAGCAAACATTTTTATTCTCTACATAAGAAAAATGAGACAAGTATCTTGCTTGAAAGTGACTCCTTTATTTGATCAGTAGAAAAATGAAAAACTTTCCATGTTTCCTTTTACGACTTATGATTACATCTTTTTTCATTTTATTGGTAGGTTGCAACAAGAGCTGCTTATGGAACTGGACTTGTAAAGCTGGGCAAAAATAATGACAGAGTGATTGCAATGGACGGAGACACTAAAAATTCTACATTTGCCATCAAACTGAAGGTGAGTCGTGAATACTTTGAAATCAAAGGCAAACCTATATGGTTTTTGAGTTGCAAAAAATTTTTTCAAGTTGCTCTATATTTAACCAACTAACAATTCATTAGCTTCTGAACAGAGTGATTTCCCCTTATTTTGGTCTCTCTCTTTAGGAGGCTTTTCCTGACCGGTTTATCGAGTGCTTCATCGCCGAGCAGAACCTGGTTGGAGTGGGAATCGGTTGTGGCACCAGAGGTAGAACCGTACCCTTCATCTCCACATTTGCCTGTTTCCTGACCAGGGCCTTTGACCAGATCAGAATGGGAGCCATCTCTCAGACTAATGCCAACTTTGTGGGCTCTCACTCCGGGGTTTCTATTGGTTAGTGGTATTTTGACCATATGAATTTTACAGGCATTGAGGACCAAAATTTTTAAAATCAACAAGACTGATAAATTGATGCATTCACTCATAATGAATTGTAGCAATTTAAGATTATAAATTTATTTGTGATAATCAGTGAAGGGCTGTGAAAATGGGCATGATATCACTTTAGACCTCCAGTCTTTAAAAATACCCAAAACATAAACCATGATTTACAATGTAATTACTGGTACATTGGATTTTATTTTATGATCTAGATTAAAATCTCTTGAATAAACTCAGTTGTAGGTCTAGATTAATAATGAAATTGGGACATGAAGTTGCCTTTCACTTTGTCCTCACAAACAATAAGGTCCACTTTCACTTTATCCCCACACAGGTGAAGATGGTCCCTCCCAGATGGCACTAGAAGACCTGGCCATGTTCCGTACTATCCCCGGGTCCACCGTCTTCTACCCCAGCGATGCGGTGTCAACAGAGAGGGCCATGGAGCTGGCCGCTAACACCCCGGGTGTCTGCTTCATCAGAACCAGCCGTCCCAACACCCCCATTATCTACAGTGCTGACGATAACCTACAGATAGGAAAAGCAAGGGTAAGTATACATTTGTTATGGAAACAACGATATTAAGCAGGTATTTTAAAGGGGCATAGAGTAAGATTTGAAGTTAATATTTTGTCAAATTTTTTGTATAATATCATGACTTATATGTTGTTATAGCATTTCACATGGAAATATAATAAAAAAAACTACTTGCATCTTGAAATTTTTGAAACTAGGAATTTTGTGACGCATTGGATTGACAAATATATTCATTTTCATAAAGTAAACTTTTATCCTTAATGAGAAATGTTAAAACTATAATCCAGAAAATTCAGATAGAAGTGTGAGAAAGCAAAACCAACTCACCAGTATTGTCAGTCTGTGCTCAGTAATGTGAACAGAGTTTTACTAATTGAACACACCCGTCAAACATAAACTATTTTTGTAAACAGAGCACAAGCTCTGTTATCGTTAATGATTAGTTGTTAATGCCATGAACTTTAAAAAATTCATTCATTGTCCAATCAATTCTGTTTGTAGGTGGTCCGTAGTAGTGACAGTGACAAAGTGACTGTGATTGGCTGCTGCGTGACCTTGTTTGAGGCCCTGAAGGCCGCAGACAAACTCGCTGTGGATGGAGTCAACATCCGAGTTATTGACCCCTTCACCATTAAACCAATCGATGCAGAACTGATCCGAAAGAACGCCAAAGAAACCGGAGGAAAGATCATAACTGTGGAGGACCATTACCCTGAAGGTAAGCTGACCAAAATTTATCATCCAAGCTGTTAAAATTGTTCATTCAGAACGTAAAAGCATTGTGAGAGATGCTAATGAACTGGTCACAAGCATTGTTAATGAAATCATGTGTTATTAGATGTATTGAAAAAGCAAATATAAGTAATATTCCTCCATATCTGGATTTATCAGAGTGGAACTACCAACCACTTTTTCTGTAAACCGTATATTTTAACCTCAATCTTTGAAACTTTTTCATATCTCTGTTTCTTTCTCATCTCTAATTTGGATGAGAAGGTTTGACCTTTCCTGATTAATATTTGTAACTAGGTGATACATTCCAGACTATTTTTGTTTGCTTTATTACATTCGCCTAACTGTACGTAATTATCCTCCATTTCTAGGAGGTCTAGGGGAGGCAGTCTGCTCAGCCGTGGCGTGTTGTCGAGACATCACCGTTAAGAAGCTCGCTGTTCAGGAAGTCCCGAGATCTGGCAAGAGTGCTGAACTCCTGGAGAAATACGGAATCAGCGCAAACTGCATCGTCAAGGCCGTCAACCAAATTCTGTCCCAGTAAAATGGTGCTGTAGTACACAAACTCTCCAAATAAAAATGCTAGATAGACCTTTATCAAATTTTATCACATGTACGATGACTTGTACTAGTTTTTTTTCTTGTACTGATATGTGTATCTCCTTGATTATTTGATAATTTAAATAATGTTGTTTGCCAGATAAGCATTTTCTTGTTAAATGATTTGAGTGAGCTAGTGCTATCTTTGTATCTCAGGACAGTTGTTGATCAACAGATGTAGTGTTTGTTTTTGCAAATGCTTTTGTCCAAAAACAAAGAAATAAAATTTACTCAATGAATATGCTGTTTGTTCTTTGACAATTTATCAATTTATGATTTCTGGAGTGATAAAATCTTTGTCTCTGTGGACGAGATTTTATGTCCTTTTCTTGTCTCTATTTGTCCCAATCTAATTAAAATTAGATGTTAGATCCGCTCGCATACTCGCTACACTAACATCTAACAACATCCCATAGAGGGTCACATCAGAGGTCAAATTCTATCAACCAATCAAATTGTTGCTTGCAAAATCATCGTATATTTGATGAAGCAAGTAAGTCTAGAGTTGTTCCGAATTTGACCTTTGACGTGACCCTCTATGGGATGTTGTTAGATGTTAGTGTATAGGGAGTATGCGAGCGGATCTAACATCTAATTTTAATTAGATTGTATTTGTCCCGTTCCGCATGTGATTTTTAGGTCACCCGAGTAAACGCAGGTGATCTATTGCTATCCGTTTTCGTCCGTCGTCGTTCGTTAACATTGGAACATTTTCAGCTTCTTCTCAGAAACCACTGAACCAATTTCAACCAATTTTGGCATATAGCATCTATGGGTGAAGGGGAACAAAAATTGTGAATTTTCATGGTCCTTGCCCCCCCCGGGGCCTGGGGCCAAAACCACTTAAATTATTGCAATCTTTAAAAATCTTCTTCTTTACTCCTGGACATCAAGCAGTCAAACTTTTGGCATGATTGTTATCAGCATTGAGTCCTCTACCAAAATTGTGAAATTCATGGCCCCATGGTCAGGGGTTCTAGTGCTAGGGCGGGGCTATATTGATTATACAAAAATATATAGTGAAAAATGCATGTATTCTTTGAAAATCTTCTTTTCTGCTTCTGGGTATTAAAGCAATATGAGTTGTATCTTCAAAAAATTTATTTTTCTGGTAAAATGTGCTATTATGATCAGTTTGTATGTAATTTAAACCCCTATGACCAATAAGCCCAAAATAAAGTTTTAAAATGTTTCAGAAGAAATATTTCTGTACAACCAAACATAGAGTTTTATATTACAAATCAATATTGTACAGGACGATAATAATTCAATTTTGCTTCAATCAAAGCTAATAAAAAAATTTCCATCGCGAATATGAACAACAGAAGTTTATAAATGATTTATTTTTCTGTCATTTAAGTAGTTAATCACAAATTTGCAATAAAAATTTCCGATGTTAAACGTGTAGCTCATATTGCTTTAAAGCAATATGAGCTGCATTTTTAAGGATTTCATTTTGTCGAAAAAATGTATTATTATGAAAAAAAATTATGTAAAATTAAACTTTTATGTTCAATTAGACTAAAATAACATACTAAATTGTTTCGGAGGAAAGACTTCAGTCTGTAAAATCAACTATATAGCATTATTTAAGAAATCAATATTGTACAGGACGACAATAATGAAATTTTTCTTCAATCGTTGCTTAAAATAAAAAGTTCTTCCTGCGCAAATATGAACAACAGAAGATTATAACTATTCTTTTTCTCTGTTCTTGAAATAGTTATTTCCAGTTTCGCAATAAAAATTTCCGACATCAAAGTTGCAGCTCATATTGCTTTAAATAAACTAAGTACATAGTTATGATGAGCAAGAGTGCATCTACCAAAATTGTGAATTATATGGCCCCAGGGTCAAGGGTTCTTGTGTTAGGGTGGGGCTCCATTGAATATATAGTGAAAATGCATTAATTCTTTGAAATCTTCTCTGCTCCTGAGTATTAAATAAACTAACTTAGTACATAGTTACTATAATGAGCAAGAGTGCCTCTTCTAAAATTGTGAATTTTATGGCCCCAGGGTCAGGGGTTCTGGTGTTAGGGCAGTGCTCTATTGATTATATAGTGAAATGCAGTAATTCTTTGAAAATCTTCCTCTCTGCTCCAGGGTAATAAGCATATGAACTACCTATATAGTTATGATGTGCAGGGGTTCTTCTTCCAGAATTGTGAATTTCCAGGCCCCTGGGTCAGGGATACCATGGTGGTGGTGGGGGGGGGGGGAGCTTTACTTATATACTAAAAACGAATTGTTTGAAATCTGCTCCTTGGTATTAATCAAACATTTTTGATAAGCAAGTGTGCCTTTTCAAAAATTGTGCAATGTGTGAACCTAGGGTCAGGGGTTCATGTGTGGTTGGAGCACTTCTGATTATTGCTTAATATTTGATTATTGCTGAATATTACTGATTAGTTGATATGCATTTTTTGTTCCCCTACCCTGCCTATGGGTATTAAGGAGGCTAAGTAACCAAACTAAGCAATTGCTAAGTTCATAGTTATGATTAGCAATGGTGCCAGCCTCTTTCAAAATTGTGAATGCCATAGCATCTACCTTAAAACATGAACCAAATCCTATCATTTGAAAGTTGTTGCATGATTCTCAGGTGACTTATAAGGCCCATGGGCTTGTTTTTTTTTTTTCACTGCACCTATTGATGAACCAGTACATTGAGAAAGAAATAAAGTACATTAACTATTAGTGATTTTATCACAAAGACATTGGAGTTGTAAATATTACTCAGTCTCTATAATATATTATATAAAGAATAAGAACAAAATCGCACTGGATTAATGTATAAGTGACTTGGGTTTTCAATTGCAGTTCTGAAAAGTACATTAATTAAGAGATGCCTTCCAAATCTAATCCCACTATCAGCTTTCTAGCTGACCAATCTTATACTTCTATACACTGAGTTATTATACTATCTCAGACTCATGATAAATGTACACTGCACTAACTAAAGGTTGCTTAATGGTGAATAATTGATGAATCCTTAAGATGACTCAAATCTTTCTTGAACTAGCTCAAACTTTGTGTTTTTAAGCAAATTGAGAAATCATGGAAAATAGTAATGGAAATAACCTTACAAATTTTAATAACTTTATGCTTGAATTTCATTTCCCCAACGAAAATGGAATAGAGAAATGCATAGAAAGACAGTCATTTCCATAGATTCTTTTGTTAATTCACTGCTCTTTGACTTTATCACAGTCTTTAGTTTAGTCCATTTAGCCTGCATGGCTTGCCTCTGGATGTTCTGCAGAATCATCTTTAACATGGAGTACATGTAGGTCTTTTCAAGTCTTAGCCTCAGGAGGTTCTCTCAGCTTAACACATCTCTGTAAGGTTTTTCTGTTTCAAAATCTAGATTCTGTATCTCTTGTAAACCCTGAAAAATGCATGATAACAGAAATATTCAACCAACAGGCAGAACCCAGAAAAAAGTTAACATACCTTTTTCTTTCCATTTGTTTCAAGACTATATACAGTAATACACACATACTGTACAAGTGGAAATTTTAGCGAGATGCAAATTAAGTGATTTGTCATTAAAAATTGGTATTTTAATTTTAGTGAAATGTAATTTTAACTATTCTAAAATGCTCACTTTAAGAAGTTTCCACAAATAAAACACAATTAAAGTTTAGCGATCGATATACAAATTTAGCAATCTTAGCACCCTGGCTTATAACCGCCGAAATGAAATCCTGACTCGCTAAAGATTCTGCTTATAGGGTATAACAATGGTTAGCTTACCTGTAAAACAAGCTTGATATGGGCCTTTATTTTGGCAGCGTCTTTGGTGTGGACGTCAATCTTGTCGTTTATTATGGAGACTTTCTTGTCAATAAAGCTCAGGGCCTCATCATGTGTCATTTCCAGGAAAAATCCATAACCCACACTCACAAAAATCATAGAGGCATCTGGACTAAAACAAAAAAAAATTCAAAATGCAGGTCAATTGATTTTTAAGAAATTTCTCTTCTGGCATTTATCAGAAAGAATTATATGGTTATAAAATTTAACTAAGAGTGTATCCCTAGTTTAAACATTATTACATCACACTTTATAGTAAAAACATGAACTTTAATTCATTCAAACTTACACATGTGCTTGAACATAGAAGTTACAACCTAGATCCACTTGAGTTTTCAGACCTTCTGTTTTGTAATCTGATTCCTGAAGCAAAGAAAATAAGTACACAGGATGGTTTGATTAAACTTATTTTTTTAAAAAAAGCAACCAATTAAAATACATTTTAAAAAACTTGGAATGGTCCAAAATATAGGCAACCAAGCGCCTTAATTAATTTTCTCTTCATCTTTGTAGTTTTTCAATTTATATGGACAACATATATCAGCCTGGATAGCTTAGTGGATAGAGTACTTGAATAATAATGCAATGGTCATGGCCAGGGTTAAATTAACTTCTGTCAAGCTGAATTATAAGTTAGCCCTAGTGGACCCCAAGTGAACTCGGAGAGGGTTCATTCTACCTATTCCCACTTTTTGAAAATCGGGTAGAAAAAGGTAAGATTTTATGTGGGAATAGGTGGAATTTTTGTGTAAGCAAATGATTAATTAAAGAGCAGATGTAACTAGTCTAGTTACTTTAACAACAAATTAACTATCTAAACATCTATTGTTATTTGCAAGTGGGAATAGGTGGAATTGAGATTTTTAAAAAGTGGGAATAGGTAGAAGACCTTTGGGGAGTACACCTGGTGTGCGCTTTGATTTTGCTTTCTCTTTGGTTATGTCCGGTCAGTACGTATACTGTAAAGGCATGAGAGGTTTAGAAAGTCCTACTACATGTATGCATATTCTTCTGGACAGTTAGTCTGGACAAAAAAATTTAAATACTGATGTTTTCCTTCACATTCTCTCTATACTTTTATCTTGTGTGGCTGTCAGCCGGGATCGATTGCCAGTGGCCAGATTGCCCAGTTGGTAGAGCACCTGACCCGAGTTTCAGGGGGCCTGGGTTTGAATCACGGTCTGGTCCGCTGCATTTTCTCCTCTCCCATTACATTTGGTGCTGTGCCATGCCCTGGAACTGAAAGGTGAGAAGCCTGTCAGGGATGAGCCTGGGTTGGGGTCTTTGGAGGTCCAAAGACCTTTAAGGAGGGAGGAATGTGGCGGTCAGCCGGGTTTTGATTGCCGATGGCCAGATAGCTCAGTTGGTAGAGCACCTGACCGGAGTTTCAGGGGGCCCGGGTTCGAATCCTGGTCTGGTCTGCTGCATTTTCTCCTATCCCGTTACAATTGTATTAGTGTGTACACTGGGCCTAACATCGGTGGATGACATATACCTTTACTCTTTCGATGACAGTCTTAAGCTGTAAATATTCTGCTACTTCCCCATATAATTTGTCCCTCTGATCTAATACTTGACTGAAAATAGAAAAAAAATGCTTATTTGCCTGCAGCTGATTCCCAGGTTTTGTTATGCACTTTTTGTTATTATAAATCAACTGACTAATAGTAATACGTTAATGTCATTCAAAATTAAATATTTATGAACGAAAATTTAGCATTTACACTACCTTAGGTCTGTCTTCAATCTTTCATTTAGAAACTGCTCATATTGCTCAACTTTTGATGGGATGCTTGCATCACACATGCTGGTATCGAAAGTAAATCAGAGTAGCGTCCCTTGTTTTACGACAATCAAACTGCACTTATAACCTTTTCAATTTTTTGCACATATCTTAAAATTTTTGTTGAAAAAAATTATGTTTTGAATGAAAAAAATTCTGTAAATTAATGTTAAATTAGCTTATTCAACCTTTACCGACCATGTTACCGTCAAGGAGACATTTCCGGTCTTAGAAATGGCCGAGCTGCTCTTAGACTCGGACATCCGAATTTGGGTGTTTTTACCCATTGTATTGATCACATTTTTCACTGGAATCATAAAACACTATGTAACAATACTTTTATCATCAGAAAAGAAGACTGAGCTACAGCAAGTTACTGATAGGTGAGCATAAATATGAAATTATATACTTTCGAATTTCCTCAGTCTTCAAAGTGGTCTTACTTGAATATAGCTGCAGATCTGTCGCGTTAAAGTTTTATGTATATGTCTTTGACCATAACGCTACAGATCGCGTAGTGCAGAAAAAGTGCAATTTACGGCGCAATATTTTTTGCGCTCTTTTGGGGAGAATTTCTCCACTTTCTAGCTTTGGTCAATCAACTACCTTTCACTCCCTAATTCTAGACACATTCTGTAGCCAACATGTATAGTTTATCCACCTCCCAGCCATTTATAGTTGTCTCTACAGGCAATAAACTCACTGGATATGAATTTTCAGTAATCTAAAAAATAATTATAATCAACTTTTTCAAGCGAGTTTATCACTTGTAGAGACGAGTATAAAGGGTTGGGAGATGGATAAAATATACAGATTAATGAAATAATGTGTCTAGAATTAGGGAGTGAAAGGTTGTTGATCGAACGATGCTGGAAAGTGGAGAAATTCTCCCCAAAAGAGCGCAAAAAATATTGCGCCGTAAATTGCACCTTTTTTGTACTACGGGATCTGTAGCGTTATGGTAAAAAACAAATATATAAAACCTTAACGCTACAGATCTGCAGCTAACTTGAATAGAGATTAAACCAGCAGTTTTTAACAAATGTTTTAAGCAGCTGAACTACAGATTGAAAGAAAGGCTACTTCATTAGCTGATATTTGTTGAAGTCTAATATAGGATGCACATAATAATGGGATAATGATGAAAGACTATCCCCCTAATAAATTTTCTGCTAAGCTCACATTCAACAAAGATATTTCATAAGTTCGTTTTAGCAGTAATGTGAATGGGGCCAGTTCATTATATATTGGATTCCTGACCTATAGGCTGCATGATGAATTCTACCCGTTTGCTTGTTACACTTTGCAACCAGTAATATTAGTTATTTTGCGAGAGTTTTATCAATTCTGAATTTTAATTTATGGAAAATTTTTACACGTCCAGTAGGGTTGTCACCATTACATAATTTTTCGGGTTGGTTCTTATTTTTTTTAGGTTCGGTTGTTGGTTTTTCATTTCGGGTCTATAATAGAATAAAAACGGGTATGTCTTTTAACCACAATGAACCACAAGGAACCACAATGAACCACAATGAAACCACAATGAAACCACAAGGAACCACAAGGACATCTTAATTTGTCTCTAAAGTTTACTCTGTAATTCCACTGTACAAAAATCATCCTATACACTCATGATATCTGACAGAATTCATATTTTAAGGTAAAAACATTTTCTTTGTACATAACATATTTAAATACATATAACTATTCTATTTGTATATTTCATTCAGAGTCGATTAAAATATTAACTGAAAAACTTGAAGTACATTGTAATGGCAATATACATGAAACTTTTAAATACTGATGTCAATTATCTGAAGTTTGCATCAAAGGTGCCTGTCCCATCTTCCATGCAATTTAAGGTCAGACGAGATGTTCCTCAAATTATGTTTTGTATATCTTCGTAATGTATGAAAAATGTTCAAAATTTTAATAACATTATGATTTCTAAAGCAGTTTCTAAACGTTTTTAAAATATCCAAACACTTAAAACTTTGAAATTCGAAAATTATTTTTCTTCCCCAAAGGATTATATAAGAAAAACTACCCCTGGTATCTCGCAGAAATGCCTGGTAAGGTACCTCAATTTTTTGTGAGTAAACATGTTTAAGTAGCAATACTTCAATGACAAACTCTTAGAAAAATTTATCTATTATTAAGGAACGTCTCGTCTGTCCTTAAAAAAAAAAAAAAAAAAGAGTCCCGGGCCTGCCTAAATGAGAAAAATCAAAAGTTCCTAAAAAGTCCAAACACATTATAATGGGGAATGCGCAGCATTCCTTGTCCATGTAAGTAAGCCCTCAATACTCAATACTTATTTAGTGCAGCTATTGTTACAGTTTTTAAAAAGTTAATAATTTAATACCTGGTCTCCAGAGTTCTTTATCCTTTTAATTTAAATTTTACATATTTTGTAGTAGACTAAATGCATTTTTAGCTCACCTCAACGAAGTTGGGGGGAGCTTATGTGATACCCTCGGCGTCGGTGTAAAATTTAATTAAGATGTCCTTGTGGTTTCCTTGTGGTTTCCTTGTGGTTCATTGTGGTTTCATTGTGGTTCATTGTGGTTCATTGTGGTTTCATTGTGGTTCATTGTGGTTCCTTGTGGTTCATTGTGGTTAAAAGACGTACCCAATAAAAACTCATGACTTAATTGCCAATGAATTATATTCAACAAAAATTATATATTTTTTTGAAATCTAAGAAACATAGTGACTGGTTTGAATAAGTTTCATAACAAGAAAAATAATCGAGCCAAATGATTCAAATCACATTACCATTTTCAATAGTTATTTACTATTGAACCTTCCGTTTTAGAGTCCATTTTTACGGTAAAACCTACTCTATTGTACATATCGGAATCGAACCAAATTCCGGAAAAACAGAAACAAACCCAACCCAAATTAATTGTTCCGTGGTTCCGGATCATTTTGGGTACCCCTGACAGCCATAACGTTCAGCCAGGTTTCAATATGTGCAAATCTTTTTGCCCATGACTAAATTTGTGAGTCTAAAAACTGTCTTGGGCGGTCAGGCGCACTGTTATTTCAAACACTGCTGATGCCTTTATTACCAATTGATCTTCTTTCAAAAAAGTTTGATATCTCTCATTTTCTCTGCAAAGTGGAGGGTACATGTTGGAACAGTATTAGTGTAACTCAACAAAATAGCCCTACTCGTGCATCACATCGCTGTAATTATTTTTTAAACAATAAGAAGATAATAGTATGTAATATTTTATCTTTTTTCAATTTTCAGTCATGTACTGATACGGAGCAGAATCTTAAGAGAAAATGGAAAATTCATCACAAAACAGGTACAAAGTACAGATACATTTATTATTAAAAAAAAAAATATATCCAAAATTAAAAACAAGTTTTGGTAAGCTACAGCCTATAACTGACATGAAGGAAGTGAAGCACTGCAATGTTTTAGAATATTAAAATCCAAATGAATGATTATATTTTTTAGGGCTTTTTAATGAGGAAAAGCTTTTTCAATGCAGAAAATTCAGGATATTTTAAAACAGAAAAGAGGGAATCTACTGCCAAAAATCCTATGACAGGTACAGTGTAGATTTGTTATGGTCATGAATCAAACTTGTTCATGAAATCAAGAAGTGAATTTGTTATATACAAACATGTGTGAAATTGCCTTTTATGTTTGACAGAAGTAAAAAAAAAAATTCAAATCCTCTTTTGCAAAAGTCCCTTTAAGTTGAAAATGAGTGAGGATGAAATTAACTGGTATTTTTGATATTAAAAAGTGGTTATTTAAGGATAGAAGAATTATAAAATTATACTTCTTAATGTATATGAAAATTTTAGGTATTTTAACCATGTTGATATTTGAATTTATAAATTGATTTTTTACATACATGTAAATGCTATTGTTTAAATTCAAATATATGTGATGTACTTATATAAGAATAAAAGGTGCTTACCTTTTTCTTTATTTGCTGATTTGTAGACCCTTCAATGATGACAGACATGCTGAAGGGAAATGTCACCAATGTGTTACCTATGATCATTATAGGAGGATGGATTAACTGGGCATTTTCAGGGTTCTTAACAAGTAAGTACTCTGATTATATTTTGTATTAATACATACTGGTACCCTCTATTAACTGTATAACCATACATAGAAATGGATGTTGAAGTTTAGTTAATCAAACAGGGAAAAATATGCTTTATTTATTTTAATAAAATGTTACTATTAAAACCAAGCAAAGATGCGGTTGACATATGCTTTGTTTGTGTTTTACTATAGCCAAAGTTCCATTTCCGCTTACTCTACGATTCAAGCCCATGTTACAGAGAGGGGTGGAGCTGGCATCATTAGACGCTTCATGGTAAAAAGACCAAGTTTAACTTCTTCATTAACTTACACTTTTAAGATCTTACAGCATTTCATTTTATTTAAGAAAATGACTTTAGAAATTGCAATTCTGTCAATTTTAAACTTTATATATTGTTGTTACATGTACTACAATAACTACATGTACTCATGCTAAAATGTGATTTAAATTTTATTTTTAAGGGTTAGTTCAGCATCCTGGTATTTCCTCAATGTCTTTGGTTTGAGAAGTTTATATACACTTATATTAGGACAGGATAATTGTAAGTTGCATTGTTGTTTCAATGTTGTCTGCAAATTAAATAAAAATCAATGGAAAAAAATATTTTTTTTTAATTATAAAAATAAAAAAGGACAAATATACAGCACAAACAAGATTTTTCTGTGAAATATTAATTTTACATAAACTATATAAAAAATTAAGATATGTACAGTGTATATTTTAGATTAAAATTTAAAGGCAATTTTCATATTATTACATAGTTTTGCATTTTGATAAAGAATATCAATCAATTCATTATTTAGTGTGTTCTTTTCATTCACGACCGATTATTATTTTTCCAGCGGCTGATCAGACCAAAGCCATGCAGGAGCAGATGTCGGGGGCGGGGATGATGACTCCTCCTGATCCAATGAAAGCCTTCAAAGCGGAGTGGGAGGCGCTAGAGGTGTGTAACCACCAATGGGTTCTTCAGGGGGTGGAGGAAGATTTGATTGACGGGCCAGTGCAACCAGAGACAATTTACATCAAAAACAAATATGCATAGTCAATATCACTTTACAAATAGTTCCTAAAAGGGACATTGTTGAAGAAGATCTTATTTCATAGAATCTGACACCTTGAGGTTGTCTTTTTGTTGTTTGTTGTAGCGATGTATCCCTCAACCATTTCATATTCATTGGAAATCTCTTCACTTGATGGTATTGGTTGAATACTGGTTAAAAAAGGAGATAAATTAGGCCTAGAAAAAAAATATGCTTGTTTCCGCTTTCCCGACTGACCCTAATTTATAGTGCCGACCCTAAATATTTTTTTAATGCTTTTGTCCCATGATGTGCAAGATTTCAACCAGGGAATTATAGCCTCCAACTTTGCAAGCTTTTCAAGACAGAAAGAAGTTTGGGTCACCTTTCTATTGTAAGTTAAGTCACAGTAATGCTTGAAAACACCATTTCTTTTGTCATTAATGTTACTTCTATACACGTTTTGATTAAAGAAGCAAAAAAATTTTTTTCAAAAAAAAAAAAATTGCCTACCTACCTACCCTATATTTTTTCAGCCTGAAAGCGGAAACAAACATATTTTTTTTTCTAGGCCTTACGAAGATTCTGTTATGTTAAAGATATTTATTAAACATTTTATAAGTATTTTTAAGAAAGTTTTAAGTTCAAATTCTACAAGGCCTTGGCATTTACTTTCCACACAGTGGAAAGCAAGACAGAAACACTAGTTGTACATGAGATGTATGAGAAGACATTGTCTACATCAAATTGTAAGACTGATTTATAAAATCTTTGTCAACCAACAAGCAGTTAATTTTGTCAAATACATGTTATTTGTGGTAATCAGAGGTGTTTGATGATAAGTATTAAAGAAATCTTGATCAAATTTCTCATGGATTTATTGTCTTGATCTTATTTTTATACATGTATATTGCATGAACCCGTACTGTGGAGTCATTTTAATTCGTTGGGATCAATGTTTTGATTAGCCAAATATTTTTGGTTGATGGGGACATTATTTCTTGGGTAAGTTGTATATTCAGATATTCAATGGACCACGAAATCAATGAACATTGGTCCCCATTGGGCAATGATGATTTCACAGGATTTGTTTTTGACATGAAAGGCACAGAGTCCAAAAAAGTGCAGAATTTAAAACAACAGTGAATATTTAAACTGAGAGTCGGGCAGGATTCATCACCAGTGGTCAGATAGCTTTCCAGTTTATGTGATTAATGAATAAGGGGCCCTCGGTTCACACCCTGGTCTGGTCTGTTGCATTTTTATACGCCCGTCTTCAGACGGGACGTATTATGTTATAGGCTTCATGTCCGTCCGTCCGTCCGTCTGTCCACTCGTGTCCGGCTCATAACTTCAATACTATTAGGGCTAGGACTATCAAACTTTGTCAACTGGTACTTCTTGGGTAGACGGTGTGTCGCGCACAAAAAGTAAGTCACTCTGACCTTTAATAAAGATGCTATGTCCAAATAAGGAAAAATCCTGTCCGGCTCATAACTAGAAAACTATTAGACCTAGAGCTATCAAACTTGGCAAAAGTATACATCTTACGTAGAAGGTGTGTCGCGGCCTATTTCAAGGTCACTGTGACTTTTAATTTAAGTGAAATTTTTTAAAAAACTAATTCTTTTAAATTTTCCATTTCATAATCCTAAAAATGTAAAATTATAGTTGTATCCTTGTTAAAAAATGTTAAATCAAGTAAAAAACTTATTTTTTCATCATATACTTTACAGCAATCTGTAAGAAATGTTAATGTTATAAGAGGAATGCAGTTTGTCCCATGGGCATAATTAACAAGCACTGGTCAAGAAGAATTTTGATAGCAGAAATTTAGAGAGAAATTAATGAGTTTATTGTCAAGAGCTAACTGGAAGACCATCTCTGACCATGCAGCTATTGTCTCTTGGGAGTTGTGCAAAAAGAAATTGCCTCATAGTTGCTTGTGTTAATTAAGAGTTCTTGATGGCTAGCTCAGATAAAGATCTTTCAATTAATTATTTGGTGGTAGTAATGTAATTAAAACAAATTGATGTTTTAAAATACAGTATATGATTAAAACTAAAATAATATTGTATGATATAATTAAAACTAATTATACATGTGTACATTAAAAAAAATACATTTCAACTTTTATATATTTCAACAAATTGCAGAGTGCCATGTCTTATAAAATTTTATAGTCTAAAGAATAATTTATTTTTGATGTTTTTTAGACTGTAGCATTTTCAATCAATCATAAAATATGCAATAAAAAAGCTGCATATGGATATCTGTTAAGCTCTAACTCAGCCAGTTTAGAATTATATGATGTATTATTTCTTATAATTATTGCCTAAACTCTTAAAGATGTATGTACAATATTTTAAAAATGATAAGGAATGAAAATTAGATAATTGAAGTGTCAATCTTGTAATCTTGAACTTGGTAATCAAGGTTACCTGATTTTCCTGCACTCTAATTACCAATTTATGATTATTGAACAAAATTTGATGGAACAAAATTTGACGGGCGTATCATGCTGTGGCGGGGCACTTTATTCTCTTCTTTGGTTACATTCGATGTCATGCCCTGAAATTGACAGGCCAGGGAGGGTTTGTGTCCTGAGGGTGACGTTTTTTAAGAGGGGAGAACTTTTTGGTCAGACAGGTTAAATCGCTGGTGGCCAGATAGCTCACTTGGTACAGCACAGTAGTGAAACCGAATAAATAAATGGGATTATACTTACTAGTCTCCATCTGTTCCTGAAAAAGCAAATAGATTATAAGAAATGTACAATATACGATATGTATGTATGGACATATTCACGTATAAATCAAAATCGTTGTAAAAAAAATGTAGGAACTTAACTGAAGATAGGTCCAAAAATAGCTCCTTTTATACAGAACGTTAACCTTATTGCACCTCAGTTTGTGAAAAAAGGTTAAATGGCAAGAAATTTGACTGAGATAGCAATATCAGTACACCACAACTTTCTTTCGATAGTTCAAGTAAAATTGGGGGGAAAATATTACCAGTCTCAGGAGAACTCATTTTGACCATTTTCTGAAGGTATGCATGATGCCTGTAAATAAGAACTCAGAATTTCAGAGCAGCTAGAATTGATATTTTAAAATTTTATTTATCTTAGGCTGCTTCAAAAATCAAAGCCATAGAATAACACACTTCAAACTGCAATATGAATCAAAATTTGATGATGTTTTCTCACCTTGTATCCTCTTTCATTAAAGCTGTAAATAATAGTACACAAAGACTTATAGTAAATAATTAAAACTGGGATTATATAAAACTGCACTCGATACCACAATTCAACAATTAAAAAAATGTTTGAAAGATACCTCTTTTCCTTTTCCGATTCCTTCCAAAAATCGTGATGATGACCACGATTCCAACCACTGAGCTGATGAACAGCGACAATGACACATAAAAGAAGGGTGGTAATCTATTATGTTCTTGTAGTGGCTCTGTCAAATTAAATACTAGATTGAAAAAAAAACAACAGAGTAACAAAGAGAAAATGCATTGCCACTTTATAACCAGTTGTGCACCCCACCCACAAGAACCACTGACCCTGGTGCCACATACATCAAAATTTTGGAAATTTTATAAATTTTTAGAGCCCCGCCCTAACACCAGAACCCCTGACTCAGGAGCCCTGAAATTCACAAATTTGGAAGAGGCATCCTTCCTCATCATAACAATGCATGTACATATAATTCATTGCTTTAATATCCACGAGTAGTAGAGAAGATTTTTAAAGAATTAATACATTTCACTAAATACTAGTAATCTATATAGCCCCGCCCTAGCACTGGAACCTCTGAGCCTGGGGTCATGAAATTCATATCACAAATATGGAAGAGGCGTTCTTGCTCATTATAACTTTTGTGCTTAGTTAGGTATGTTTTTTTAAATACCTAGGAGCAAAGGAGAATATTTTTTAAAGAATTACATTGTAATGTACAAGTATTTTCACTATATACTAGTATTTAAATCTATTTAGCCTCGCCCTAACACCAGAACCCCCGGCCCAGGGGCCATAAAATTCTCCATTTTGAAAGAGGCATTCTTGCTCATTATAACTTTGTGCTTAATTAGTTTTTTTGATACCGAGGAGCAGAGAAAATTTTCAAAGAAATAATGCATTTTCACTATATATTCAATAGAACCCCATCAGAACCCCTGACCTAGGGCCATGAAATTTACAATTTTGGAAGAGACAATTTTGCTCCAAATAAATATGTACTTGGTTAGATTTTTTAGGTCACCTGAGTAAACTCAGGTGACCTTGGGTCAGGAATTCTGGTGTTAGGGTGGGGCTCTATTGATTATATAGTGAAAATGCATTAAATCTTTGAAAATCTTCTTCTCTGCTCCTGGGTATTAAATAAACTAACTAAATACATAGTTATGATGAGCATGAGTGCCTCTTCCAAAATTGTGAATTTCATGACCCCAGGGTCAGGGGTTCTGGTGTTAAGGCGGGGCTCTATTGATTATATAGTGAAAATGCATTTATTCTTTGATGTGCAAGGGCTTTTCTTCCAGAATTGTGAATTTCAAGGCCCCTGGGTCAGGGATACCAAAGAGGGGGGGGGGCTCTACTTATATACTAAAAATGAATTGTTTGAAATCTGCTCCTTGGTATTAATCAAACATTTTTGATAAGCAAGTGTGCATTTCAAAAATTGTGCAATGTGTAGACCTAGGGTCAGGGGTTCATTTGTGGTAGGGGCACTCACGATTATTGCTGAATATTACTGATTAGTTGACATGCATTTTTGTTCCCTTACCCTGCTTATGGGTATTAAGTATACAAACTAAACATTTGCTAAGTGTATAGTTATTATTAGCAATGGTGCATCTTTCAAAATTGTGAATGCCAATGCATCTAGCTTATATCATGAACCAAGCTCAAACATTGGAAAGTTGTTGCTTGGTGCTCAGGTGACCTATAAGATCCATGGTCCTCTTGTTAATACCCAGGAGCAGAGAAAAAGAATTTCAAAGAATTTATGCATTTTCAATATATAATCAACAGAGGCTTGCCTAAAACCCTAAAAATGTTCAAATGTTAAAACATGACGAACGACGCACGACGAGGGACGAAAAGAGATAACAATAGGCCACCTGAGTTTACTTAGAAGAATATATAGGCAAACTCGATCTAGGACCAACTGTTTAATAAATATATGGATAAGGTTAAAGATTTTGAAAATTATGTTAAATTTGAAAGTCAAATAATGATGTCCAAAATACAAGTTAATAGCTTTGGTGTCTAAAACCAGTTGTGATCTACAGTTTATCGACCAACTGATAGAAATACAAAAAAATTAGTCTGTTGTCCAGATTCTAAAAAAAAGCAAATAATTATATAACTAAACAAGCAAAAAATAAGAAAGAAAAAAACTTGAAAATCCAATATGCCCGATGCCCGTGTGGTATGAAATGAACCCACCTGAATAAATTGATATATGTGCCATTGCACTTCCGGTGCCACACCTTGTCTTGTATCCAGACTCACAGATAAATTCCGTTTTTCCATCAACTATTTCAATAGTATAGATTATCGTGGCTTCTCTGCATTTTATAACACGTCTTTGATGTTATGTTCGTTATACTGACGTTTGAGAAATAAGGATTGAAATAAGCGTGTCTTCCAACTTTCAAACACCAGCGTATATCCTATAACGAAGAAGACCTCTATAGACTTGTACCCTTCTGACTAAATAGGATACTACAGCTTAAAAGTTAATCAAAAGTACCAGAGTCTCTACTTATGCCTGTATTTAGTGACAATATAAAAACAATTAAAAAAAAAAACAAATTTATGGAAGGAAAGTTTAATATATCTAAATAAATATATTCAAAACTGTTTTTTTTTATTTCTTTGTTTTGAACATTTTTAAGGCATGGAAAGATTGATTTATTGTATATTGTTTAACGTCCCTCTCGAGAAGTTTTCACTCATATAAAGACGCCACCACTTACCGATGGAGAGCTGCAAATTTTGTCCTATACTTGGCACTTATAGCCATTAAGCAGGGAGAGATCTTTTTCGTGTCAGCACCTACTGCGACACGGGACCTCGGTTTATACTTTCTCATCCGAAGGACCGGTCTCCACGTCTCGCATTGGGATTCGAATCCGCGACGTAAGGGTTGACTCCTTAATTACTTCGCGATTCTAGAGCCGACGCTCTAACCACTGTGCCACGTAGGCGACTTAAAGGTGTGAAAAGAACTGTTATGGAAAGAACTGTTGCAATAGTTACAGCATCTTCGCTAGGCAAGGGTTTCAGATACAAAATCTCCATTACAAGGAGTAGATTTTGGATCGGAAACCCTTGGCTAGCGAAGAAATGCAGTGCTGACAGTGCATTATTGCAACCACTATTGATATAACATCAAATATTGAAAAAAAGTAATTCAATATTGGTCGAGAAAACACTTCAAAACAAATACCAGGTTGCAACCCCTATTAAAATAACGTTCACTTCTGAAATTATTATTCTAATAGTAATTACTAGTATTATAATGTAATAATGCAGTTCAATACCAAAAACAAGACTACGACCACTTTTGAAATAAGGATAACCATATAAATTAATTTGTTCATTATATTTTTCAACTTATTAAGAAATAAATTAATTTTGTTAAAGATATGATAGGTAACTGTTTTTTCATAGAATACTATTAATACATTGATATCTTCAATCAAAGACTGATCAATACATGTAGAGCTCTATGACTTTCTGATGAGAATATGGTTATGTTTGATCACCGTACATTTAACAGACAAAATGTATCATTCTATTTTTCACTTTATATCAACATTGCCTACACCAATCGTTGTTGAAAATAAAAATGAGTTCTCCGTTATATACTATAGTATTCATTTCAATAGTGAGTATCGTGGCTTAATTGAAATAACAACTATTGAAATAAATATTTCTATAGTAGAGACAATGTAGTGGTCATATTGAATTGTATTATCAACTTGCATTGAAATAATTATTACAAAGTGGTCTGTATTTAAATAGTGGTTACTGTATCTTACTATGTAGTGTAGTTTTTGAAGTGCACTCTCAACCTCTGCTGAAATGATTGTTTCAATAGTGGTCGTTATTTCGATAGGGGTTGCAATAACTGTTATCATTTTAGAATGATATTCAGGTAAATCATCTAAAGATCATTGTTCTCAATAAAACCATATTTTCTACGCACAGATATGTGCATATGACAAACAATGTCATAATGACATACTTTTGCAATAAAGTATACTAATCCAATATTTTAAGAAGTAGTTTAAACACCTAAAGCGGCGGTGAAAGCCTTTGCTATAGTGTTGCGAAGTAAGGAGATGACCCTTGCATCGCGGGTTCGAATCCCACTGTGGGACGTGGAGACTGGTCCTTCGGATGAGATCATATAGAATAGATTTTATTTCCAATCATGGTCCCACTGGGGGCATAACACAGATACAAGTATATCGTTACATAAAATAGACAATGTACATAATGAAACATTAAACCAATTTACCCATGGTGGTATGCAAATATTGTAAATGCAATATAGTAATATTCAAAAATCATATACAATATTTTGATATGAATTGATTTTATAATCTTAAGATTTACTCATTTTCATTTGTAAAAAGCCATGTTAACTTTTCATTATTGAACATAATAAAAAGATAACAATATTAACATGATGGTGTGCAAATATTGTAAATGTATTAAAAGATAAGGTCTATTAATGGTTGCCAGTCTACAAAAGACATCAAGGGACGGTGCTTCAGGAATGCACAATTTCTAGTCTAAAATTAATGAAAGGTTGCATTCCTCTTCATGTCTAATGTAGATAGGCAAAAATAGCTCAATTATAATTTATAAAAAGTAACAATGTAGTAATGTTCAAACATCATATACAATATTTTAATATGAATTGACTTAGTTATCTTAAGACTGATTCATTTTCACTTGTAAAAAGCCATATTAGCTTCTCATTAATGAGTATAATAAAAAGATGAAACCAATTTCAGCATGGTGGTGTGCAAATATTGTAAAAATATTATAAGATGAAGGTCTATTAATGGTTGCCGGTCTACAAAAGACACCAAGGGACGGTGCTTCAGGAAATGCATGAATTCTAGTAAAATATCTAAAATGAATAAAAGGTTGCATTCCTCCTCATGTCTTATGTAGATAGGCAAAAAGAGCACAATTATAAATTACAAAAATTAACAATGTAGTAATGTTCAAACATCATATACAATATTTTGATATGAATTGACTTAGTAATCATAAACCGAGGTTCCTTGTCGCAGTAGGTGCTGGGCACGAAAAAGATCCCTCCCTGCTCAATGGCAATGCGTGCGGAGTATAGGACAACATTTGCAGCTCTCCACCGCCAGGTGGTGTCGTCTCCATATGGGTGAAAAATTCTCAAGAGAGAGGTTAAACAATATAGAATCAATCAACAAAATAACTAAGAATTATTTTTGTATTTGATTGACAATTGCAAAGTTTGTGAAGGTATTGGAAATTCGCTTTCTATTTTTTTCCCAATGACAATCAAAATATATGGTTTAGAAATATAGGTTTGTCATTGATCTCCGTTTTGCATAACTTTGAACATTTTCATTTTTTTTTACTTGTATTATACAATTTCAATACTCCACGAGAGTTTTTTATGTTCGAAATGTGAGTAAAAAGTATACCTGCATTCTCGAGTTCTCGTACGTTACATCACCTTCACAGGTCAGTTCAACACTTGTGCCAACGACCAATGAAATATTGCTAGATCTTCTCTGACCGTTGATGTTAACATGAATGTCACTCATATAAGCAGGTAATTCTGTAATTTCATACCATAGTCATAAAGAAATGAACTTTATCATTGTTAATTGGATAGAATGTTATGATTGCTTCCTTTTTCTCATTTCTAGCATGAACACTCAATTCTCGAGACAAAAATAGTTATGAAATGTTGATGCCAGCTGCTCGTAAGCATTTTTTGTCCTTTCATTCTAGTTTTACACACTATACAAGGTTTCTGAAGTTTTCAAACAATAATAACAAGAAAATATTGATATAACCATCAATTGTCGCCCGGGAAATAAATAAAGTAAACAATGGAAATGAGTCTTGATCATCAAACCGCATCGATGTATGTGAAAATGGCATGTGTCTAAATGATGGAGACGATAGTTGAAAATATTTTGAAAACTTATAGTCAGATGAAAATCGAACAAGAACGATACCCTTTTAAACTTTATCAATTCGTCAAGTAAATGTTAGCTGTATAAAATATAAACTTAAACCAGGCACATGCATCACCTATTTTCAAAAATGTATTTCACTTTAAGGATATAAAATATGAACTGTGTCAGGTACGTTTTTATGCGATAAGTAAAATTCGATGTTCTAAAAAAGGACCTGTCGTTTTATCGATGGCAAATAATAAGCAGCATTATATATTGAATTTGAAAAACATATATATTTTTGCAGATTCACTTTATGGAAGTAAATATATTACGTATCTCTTAATTATTAAGGGAAAGAACATTCTGATTAACAATATTTTTAATGTTCAGAAAACCTCTAGTTCTGAATAACTTCTCCCACCTCAACCCCTATACACAAACACTTAAACTTATAAGCATATATAGAGCAGCCCGGTCCTCCGGGCTGCAATAACAATAGACTCATGATATAGTCCATAACGCCCATCTGAATCAGTAATGGCAGTAATTCATTTGTATGTAAAACCTTGATGATTGTTGCCCCATCCTACCCCTTGTTTGTAATATGGACGTTTGTAAGAGTAACCTACCCAAGGATATTCCCATTTCAATATGACATAAGTCAAGCCTTTCATATTCTTGGGATGGTTTCCTCCTACATATTGACACGTTTAATTTTGATCATCAATTGGTCGATATCTCATTGTTATCCCAACTTACCCATATATAGTCACTCAACTATTTTGCCGTTGAACTTAGATTAGAAATAAAGTCTTCCTAGGTGAATGCTATAATCAAAGGCAAGGGAAGTCCACACGTGTGGGGATAGGAAAATGGAATCTGTTTATAATTTTCTGATTTGAAAAGTTTTGAAAATTAGTTAACAACTCACTGGATACTCCTTCCCACATTTTAATACTTGTTGAATATATTTTTCCTCAAGTGTTTTGTCATTTTAATATTTTGTTTGCTCATCTGATAGAAGCTTTGTTATAAGAGAAAGTAACATCAGTTCCCATTCGTATATTTTCTACATCTGACAGTGTAGAAAATACACGATCACGAGTATGACTTCTTTCCTAAAATTTTTTCCATTCTTATCATTAAAATATCATGAATGAATGGCATTGTGAATGTATCAGAGAAATGTATCTGAGATTTTTGAAATTTAAAAACACACGCATACTCAAAATGAAAAGTAAAACTAATGCTAGTTTACCATCGTACTGAATATGAAGCAGTTTACTTTCATCGTTGATTGGAGCAGAAGACTTGTCAATGCCAACACATCTACAAAAATACTCTATCAGATCGTCAGGACATATTATATTGTGCTCTGAAATTGATAATTCCAAAAATGCTACTGCTGGGATAGAAGTGTTTCCTGCGACATGAATGTAGTCTTTGCCTTTCCACAACTTTCCCCTGTTTTCAATGGTAACGATTGCTTTATCTCCACGAGGAAATCGCTGCATTATTTTCATGGAGGTAACTGCTCTAAATTTACCAGCATTAATAATATTGCATTTGACATGGATCCTTTTCCGTTCTTGACCTCGCCATTCGTAATACCCTATAATGTCTACATATGAATCTGTAAGATTTCGAAAATAAACTTAAAATTATATATGTATGTGAAATGAACTTTTGTAACACTGTTTATATTTTTAAAAAACAAAATGAAGAACCTGTACAGGTTTGTTGGGTGTATCAATACATTCCAAAAAGATCACAATATATTAACTGCAAGCGCTTTAGCCAATTGTTCTATCTTCTATTTTAGTACAAGTAACTTATTTAAAGTTTATGTGACATTCGACAAAATATTTTGTGAAATCAGGCCACTAGCTGTTATCAGTTGCAAGCTAGCGACCTGATTTCAATTGACTGTCTGATAAACGCTATATACTTTGCACCCAAAACTAAAATCAATAGATAAAGCATAAAGCTCAAAGGTCCATTCAAAACATACAAACGTACATGTATATATAATATAATTATGTTTGAATAGACATTTGAGCTTTAATTTTACTATTCGTTATCTCTATAGCTAGACTTCGAATGCTAATATATATCTCTATAGCTAGACTTTAAATGTTCTATTTGAGTAAAAATAGCTTTTATATGACAGTCAACAAAATATATTATTTTAATAGTAACGTGATCCTAAGACACTATGGTGCGTAAAATTATCAGAAAATTTCCATCAAGCATTTTATTAGAGGTGATGATGATCTTATAAAATGTTTAACAATGGTTGGTGAACCGTAAAATCAACGAAAGGACTGATCTCTGATCTTTTCATCTAAAGAAGGCTTACAGGAAACTTTCTCCATCAGAAAATACCACAGATGAACCATTTGGCTCACACATAATGGGCATGCTTCCATATGCGCCGACTATGGAGCAGAATGCTTAAGAGTACTTGTACGTATATAGTTTCTGCGTACATGTAACTTGATGTAAGTGCATTAATATACCGAGATACGCTTACCTTAGAATATAATTTACACAATATCAACAAACAATGTATACTAATCTAAGTATCGATTATCAAATATCTGGTTATGCAGAGGTAAGCTTTTTGAAAATTCATATAATGCAGATATCTTTTAAAAATACATTGATTAATAAAAAAATAAAGAGAGAGAGAGAGAGAGAGAGAGAGAGAGAGAGAGAGAGAGAGAGAGAGAGAGAGAGAGAGAGAGAGAGAGAGAGAGAGAGAGAGATTTAACAAAAAAAAGAAACGAAAAGTAAACGTGTATGTAGTATAATTTTGGAAAAATGCAGACAGAACTTGATTTGACAGTGATCAATTTTAAAAATCCATAAAAAACCCAAACAAATGGACCATTGGAAACACTAGATATTGGATCAGAAGTAAGCATCCTCCCATCGACCTGTCACATTCACTATGATCCCCTTAATTGATCAGGAAAACGGAGTATCCGTGAACAAAACCAGAATGAAAACAATATTAGTTGTTTACGAAAGCCCAGAAGGCTCATTCGAGATTCAAGTTTCGAAATACGAGATTCAAAATTCGAGATTCGAAATTCGAGTTTCGAGATTCAAGATCCAGATTAACCAATCAAAAGGCTCATTCGAGATTCGAGGTTCGAAATACGAGATTCGAAATTCGAGTTTCGAGATTCAAAATCCCGATTAACCAATCAAATGCGGGTTCAACATTTGATTACTCCCCTTTATTATGTTTTATCTATCAATAAATCGTTTAATATATTTATAACAAATGAGTCATTTGATTAAATTACAATGCAAGAAAGAGTGTTATATATATTAAAAGGAAATTTGAATAATCGTTGGATTTTTTATCAGCAAGATATACTTCAATTTATATTATGACCTCTTAAATATTAAATAGAATACATATACACATGTATCAGGAATATATATATATATTGCATTATCTACTTTATATAAAGGGTTGTTGACATACTAATAAAGTTATAGATAGTGACTAAAGATTAACAAAATCCCCACCCCTACCCGCCACACCTGCCAATTTTTCCCGACACTGAAAACGTTACTTTAAAAACTTGAAAGGCAATGTAGCCTTGATAAATAAAAACCGTGTTCGTTTTCCTAATAGAGGTAAAAATAAACTTTTCAATTACTTATCTTCATCTAAGGCTTTGATTTCTTGAATTAATTAACAATTATATATACAATCCAGATTGCAAATATGAATTAGAATAAATGCAGCCTTTATTTTATCTGATATCAAACAGTAGATTAGTCTAAATTAGCTGCTGAACTATAGCGTTATGGTTTTATATTTAAGTCTCTGACCATAGCGTTATGGTCAAAGATTAAAATATACTCGGTTTTTATTTATCAAGGCTACATTGCCTTTCAAGTTTTAAAGTAACATTTTCAGTGTCGGGAAAAATTGGCAGGTGTGGCGGGTAGGGGTGGGGATTTTGTTAATCTTTAGTCACTATTTATAACTTTATTATTATGCCAACAACCCCCTTTACATAAAGTAGACAATGCAAAAAATATATATATTCCTGATAATTGTGTTCTATTTAATATTTAAGAAGTCATAATATAAATTGAAGTATATCTTGCTGATAAAAATCCAATGATTATTCAAATTTCCTTCTAATATATATATAACACTCTTTCTTGCATTGTAATTTAATCAAATGACTCATTTGTTATAAATATATTAAACGATTTATTGATAGATAAAACATAATAAAGGGGAGTAATCAAATGTTGAACCCGTATTTAATTGGTTAATCGAGATTTTGAATCTCGAAACTCGAATTTCGAATCTCGTATTTCGAATCTCGAATGAGCCTTTTGATTGGTTAATCTGGATCTTGAATCTCGAAACTCGAATTTCGAATCTCGAATTTTGAATCTCGTATTTCGAAACTTGAATCTCGAATGAGCCTTCTGGGCTTTCGTAGTTGTTAGTTTACCGTCAACATTCATATTTAGTAAATATTACACAAAGTACTAAACACTCTATTTAACAATGGTGGTAGAAAGGTAGTTAAATTATGTTAAGGAATGGTGGTCAAAATGAGATAAAGTAAGCAAAAAAGATATTTGAATAAGACATCAATTACCTTCGATGTTGAGTTTAGTCAAGGCAGGAGCAGATCTTCCTATATCGTTCTCTGCGACACATTCATAGATCCCAGCGCTAGATCTTAGAACAACGGAGATAATGTATATTGAAAAATTACCAAGTAAGATGGAGTCTTTTGTCCAGGTGTACTTGTAGGTATACCATAACCTATCCCCTTGGTCGGGTAAGCATTCTATTGAAACATTTGTTTCACCTTGTCGGACATTATATTCTTCTTTTAAAACTCTTACTGAGGGTAAATCTGAAAAAATCAAATGAATTTTGAATTATCATGTAACATGCAGCATGTACTATTTATAAAGGACCTTTTTGTCGATCTTCCAGTAATTTTCAGTGATCAATAAATACTTACAAATTACTTTAAGTGTCATCCTTGCTGGTTCTGACCATCCTATACTGTTTTTTGCCCGACAAGTGTATTCAGCATTATGTTTTTTCTCAATCTTCTCTATCGTAAAGACAGATGTATTGGCGAGGACTTTATCATCACGCATCCATTGAAATTCGAAACCCAAAGACGGATTTGCATCGGTTACCTGGCATTTAAGAGAGACATTTGACTGCCCAAGCGAAACTTCCCTGTTTTTAAAATTTGTCTCTGTATATGGTGCATCTATAGAGAAATAAATGTTTAATTAACTCAGATGTCGACTGTATGTTGTGAGTATGATTTCTGGAGGAGTCGATTTACCGAAAAATGAACAAAAATGCTTTAATAAAGTGATACCTATGTTTTTGCCATTTTATACCGGAGAAAAAATAATGACATTATCGTTGCTAATCCTTGCAAAGTACTCGTATAGTAAGTAGACTACATATTTACCAGAGTAAAATATTGATGTTGCAAAGTTAAGGATCCTTACACAAAATGTTCATTGATCTTCGTTTTGTCAGCGGCTTATGACCAGTGAAATTCTGTGATGTAGTACACTGAATAAACGTTCCTTGCAATGTTCGAAGACTTCTCAAAACAAGACAACTGCATAAAGTGAACGTACTGTTCTTCCATACCCTAACTGAGTCTGTGATATTCTGGTCAAAGTTCCTCTCACCAACGAACCAGGAAACGAATGGTAAAGGCCTTGAAGGCGATGTGCAGCAATTGAAATTCACAATATCTCCCTCTTTGGTATTAATAATCTCCTCCGAAGGAAACAGTGTAAGAAATTTCACTGCAACTGTACGATGTTTTAAGTATATTTTTGTAAAGAAACATTGACGATAATTAGAAGGAACTTTGTATATACTTAAAACAAAAAAAAATATAACGAGTACCTTTAATATTTATGGTAGTTGAACTTGAGCTTGACCTGCTTCCTTTCACAGCTTCACAACGAATTAAACTACCATGTTGTGGCTCTTTTATGTCCAAGGAAAACGAATTCAAATAAAAGTTGCAACATGAAATATTAATGTTATTTCTGTACGACAGACATTCCTGTTGCAAACTGTTGGCTGTAAATACGATTGAGGTGTCAACTTTTATTTCCACCAAGTCATAGCTACCATCCACCTGGCATAGGATTTTGGCGGAGTCCGTTTCATTACCCAGCGATTGGGACTTAACAAAGACTTCAAGGTCACCTTTTGCAGATAAAGTATAAATAAAGTATAAATTTAAGCTTTTTTTGCATTTATATCAATACTTACACTAAAATAAAGTTAAGAATCATTAAACAAATAACACTTCTTACCATGACTTAATGATGCTGCAATACAAAATATTAAAACAGAATGTATCATATTGCGTTCGTAACAAACATTCAAGAGTATGGAACTCGTATTTGTTTAATTTACATTTAATTAATGTTTTGATGAGAATTTAAACTTGAAATATGATTCTTGAAGTTTGTAGCGGAAATTTATTATAAAAATATCTACAGGTCAAAGTACCAATAAAATTATAAATAGAGATTATTTACATATCAAATTTATTTAGAATGTTTTAATGTGAAACGGGTTTTATTACGGTAATATAAATTCAATATATATTATTCATTTTCCTCAAAAGAGTTAGGATCACTTTATGCTTAAAATGGTTATGTATGTACTTGTCAAGTTTGATTATATTTGATAAGACTTCAATATAATCAAGCCTTGGTTTTCAGGCTGCATGAGTATGCATTTATTTTATGAGAATGTTTGCAAATAAAACAGATTTTGAGGACGTTTAAAAATTTACTGCATAAACTTATATCAAAGCTTTGACCAATGACTTTAAAAGGGGAAATGATACATGTATAAGCAAACTTAAACCCGCTTTGGAATCTGAATAATTCTAGTTTTGACCTTTTTGTGACAGCGGTAGTAAAGTTTTGACGATTTTTTGGTCATATTAACAGAAAGGATTTTGTTTTGATGTACATTGTTTTCATTCGCCATATTAGTTTCATTGTCCTTTCTATTCTATTGTAGCATATTTCTACCTCTAAATGAGTAATAAATTATGTCAAGATGCAACATAGTAATGCAGACATGCAACATTATAACTAGTTGTTGACATGCAAGTTACCAATCTCTTTAAGGAATCTCATTTTAATGTAGAGATAATACATTTTACTCCTTTTTTAAAGTTCAATGCTTATTACAATCATTTTAACAATTTGTCTGCTTAATGTCCAGCAGAAAATAAGACGATTGTAATCATTTTGATGGTTTAAGTCCCATCTCTCAGGTCCAGGGGGACAGAGGCCATGAATTTCATAATTTTTGTTTCCCTTTGACCTTTAAACATATGGAGATAAAGAACAGTATTCAATTTAAAAGTCCATTACAAAATACAAAATTGAAGCAGAACAAACATTGATTACCTCCAAAAAATCAGAGGTGGAATCAGGTGCCATAGAGGAGTGCTGTATGCCAAAATTGGTTGAAATTGGCTCAGTGTTTCCAGAGACATGAAGTTGGAAATATTGAAAATTACGATCAAAGCAAGACGGATGACGACGGGCAAATAGATAGCAATAGGTAATACCATTCACTTATTTGGCCTAAACTGGACAATTTCTTTAAAAAGAAATGGAATAATAAAAAAAAGAATGGAGAGTAACAGGTAAAGTTTGAATCATATCAAAAGTTTAACATACACATGAAATGTGAATCAATTTACATGTAAAATGCAGACAGATTAGGATATCCAGAACACAGTGTCTTTACAGCTAAATCCACTTGATTTTACATTATTAAATCAATGAAAGATAATATTATTTTAATGGATGAATATCAATTTTCACTCTTAATTCTAAAGTAAAAGCGTGAATTTAAACGATTTTTTTTTACATTCGAGTTATAATTAAAAAACTAAATTAGAAGCTAAGCAGAGCTAATTTTACATCCAACACCTAGAAAACAGTTTGCATCAAGAACATCACACTGCTGCAATGAACGTCTCTTTAGAAATTACTGAATAAATTGAAGCGATTCCATGTTTTATTTGAATTTGGCAACTGGTAATCTGTTGAAAAGGAAATTATACATTCTCAGGTGGAAGTTGAGCTTTTTGTTAATTCTACGCTCAGAATACAATTTACATATGCTCGACAAT
The DNA here is from genome assembly GCF_032062105.1 of Saccostrea cuccullata. NCBI lineage: Eukaryota > Metazoa > Mollusca > Bivalvia > Ostreida > Ostreidae > Saccostrea > Saccostrea cuccullata. The sequence goes on along the minus strand of NW_026929122.1, from coordinate 177,223 downwards.
ATATCCTCAAAATTAAACCCAGATGAAACATATCCAGATTAGATTCAAATACCAATATGACTATATATTTTGCTGGAATAAAATTCATTTTCAGGTCGGAATTTGGGAAATTTTGTTTTTTACTGTGCTTTGTTTCCAGATCCTTATTCACTGATTTTTAACATCGCTTGGTTCATTAGACTCATACTCTCTTCATTAGAAGAAATCGTGGATCATTTACAACTCAAACTATGTAAAGGAAAAAGGTTAAAAAGTTTTTTCCCTTATAAAATGGACATTTTAAGTATTTTTTCTACTTATTTTTAAACATGATTTGCTAATATTTTGAGAAAAAATAAAAATACAATAAACTGGTATCAGATACCGCATATACTTTTTTTTCACGATGATCTCATTTTCGCTTTCTTTGCGACTATTTTTAATTTGCAAAATATTTACACGAAGAAATTTTGTCGGCTATTTTATGTCATAAAAACCCACAAAAATTAAATAGTTTTTCTTCAATCGTTTAAACAACGAGAAATAAAAACTGTACAAATCAAAATCAACTGCTTTTCGTAAAATTTCCAATTCGCAAACAATAATTAAAAAAGAAACCAAAAAAAAAAAAACATCAACAACAACAGATGTTTGTAAAACACTTATGCCCCCTTCCCCCAAATTAGAATTTTTCTAAGTCCAAAAGGGGGCACAACTCTGTCTAAAATGGTGCGATTCTACCCAAAACATTTCTTTACCTAGATATTCAGCTGAAAAATCTGTATATTAAATTTCATTTCAATATGTGCAACCTCTGCAAAGAAAATGAATGGAAACTGCAATAAAGTGGAATTTTTCTAAGTACAAGGGGCATAACTCTAACAAAAATGATGCGATCAAACCCAAAACAAAACTTGACCTAGATTTTTATCTGATATATCTGTATACTAAATTTCATTTCAATATGTGCAACCCCTGCAAAGAAAATGAACGGAAACTGCAAATAAGTGGAATTTTTCTAAGTCCAAGGGGCATAACTCTGTCAAAAAGGATGCAATCGTACCCAAAACAGAACTTAACCTAGATATTTATTTGATATATCTGTATACTAAATTTCATTTCAATATGTGCAACCTCTGCAAAGAAAATGAACGGAAACTGCAAATAAGTTTTTTTATGAGTCCAAGGGCCTTAACTCTAACAAAAATGGTGCGATCGTACTTAAAACAAACTTGACCTAGATATTTACCTGATAAACCTGTATACCAAATTTCATTTCAGTATGTGCAACGGTTGTGAAAAAAATGAACGGAAACTATATGGACCGACAGACCGACCGACAGACCGACGGACATCAGCAAAGCAATATGCCCTCCCTTCTTCCAAGGGAGGCATAAAAAACAATAACAAAAAAACCCAGCAGCAACCAAGATATACAGTATTGAGAATTCATTTGTCAGGTAGCAGACAAACAAGAGCGAATTGACAATCACTCGTAAGCGAGGAGTACACAACAGCTATTTCAATAGCCACTGTATTCCCAGATGTAAAATTCCAAAGGTGCACAAAATTGGCAGTTACACGTCGGTTTTGGAGGATACCGGTACTAGTCTTTATATGCCATGGTTTGAAATCAATTCATAGTTTGAGTTGTTAAGTTACACATCTTTTTCCGATGGAGAGTATATGGCAGACCTGAAAGCAGAGAATAATTAGAGCAAAAGATTATCCTAGCCAAACTTTAACCAAATGACATTCTTTTAAGACAAAACTGCTGCTTGGATTAATTTATATCTTCGAACAAAATGGCGTTCGAAGGGAGCGGACGTGTTTAGTGAGACGCTCTTTTTCCAACCGGTATCTGGCTGATTAACTTGTTGGCTGTGTTACTATGTGTTACTATGATGTCCCTATGTTGATATATCCTATTTGAAGATTCTATTTTGATATTTGGATGCATTTTTTGCTGTGTTTTGTCAAAAAAAGAGTGTTTCTATATATAGCGATACAGGTAAACGGGAATAGTGTTATAGTGAGACGTGTTCACCTGTTCACTCCGTGTTAAACGTGCGTGAAGGAATTATTTAAAAACACTCGTTTATTCCAAAATTATTCCAAAATGCCGGGGTCGGGGATAAAGAAAGCTTCTAAAGAAAAAGAAAAAGGGGATTCCGACGTGGAGTTCAGTATTGAAGAGGTAAGCAAGTCACTTGACAAAATTCAAAGCGACATAAATGAAGTGAAACATGACCTGAAGAAAACGGTCAAGGATGACAAACTTGAAGCTCTTGAGACAAATATTATTAAAAATCTCCTCAAAGAAAATAATAAAGAACAAGAAACCATTATTAAAACTGAGGTTGACAAACGCTGTAAACTTATAGAAAAGAACTATAACAAGAAGATAAAAAGAATGAATCAGAATATTGAGGCACTTGAGGGGAAAGTGGAGAATTTAACTAAAAAACTCCATGAAGGCAAAAAAGAATTGCGCGAATCCAAACACGCAACAAATATCAGTGGAGGCTCTTCGGCGAAGCAACTATAACGAGCAGTATTCTCGCAAGCACAATTTCAAAATTATGGGCCTTCCTGAGGATAAAAAGGAAAACACATGGGAACTAGCCAAAAATTTCATTGAAGAGAACGCAAAAGTCGAATTTCAGGATCACGAAATTGTAGCAATACATAGGATTCCTGGGGAAGCGGGAAAACACCGACCAATACTGGTAAAGGTCCTGAACACAGACGTGAAGGCAAGGGTGATGAGGAAAAGATCAACGATCAAAGAAATGGGTAACGGGCTAAAATTAGTTGATGATGTGACACGTGCAAACGCCGAGTTAATCAACCAGCTATTGCAATTCCAGGAAATTGAAAGTGCATGGTATTTCAATGGTGCAGTGTATGGAAAACATAAAAACAACAAAAACAAAAGAATAAAATTTGACATCACAGACGACATAAAAGCAAAATTGAGAAAATTCAAAGATCATTCCGGGAAAAACATTCCTGAAGACGAGTGAATCCGGAAAATCAATATCTGCTTTGTTCTGTTCGGTTTTGTGTTTATGATGTGAATCCGGAAAAATAATATCTGCTTTGTTCTGTTCGGTTTTGTGTTTACGATGTGAATCCGGAAAAATAATATCTGTTTTGTTCTGTTTGGTTCTGTGTTTACGATGTATCAACGCCAGTCAAGTTCCGGTTTGTGAGAAACAAGAACGCATCAATTTGGACAGTGCAGTGGTACGCCTACCTCTGTCTCTCTTTAACATTTGTTTTTTTTTCTTTTTCAAATTTATATCTTCGCATTCCTTTTGTTATTAATATGAAAAAAGATACTAGTCAATTAATGTATTTTTGTTTTACTCTTGGACAAATTCAATTTTACCCGAAACTCTGCATTCTGTTTGTTTTAACTGTCCATTTTTTTTTGACAAAATTCCATACCTAACAAGGGGGGCAGTTGTCGAAATGAAATAGACACTAACAGGCAACTTAATGGATTGTTAGGGGTTTTAGCTTAACATTAAGCAATAGGGTGAATAAAAGAATAAACAGAAAGTTTACGTCACAATCATGTTTTAATGATTTATATTGAAACATTATATGCGGTATCCCTACTTAAATAAATTATTAATTTTCCCAAAATTCACCTGTAGCTGTTCATACTTTAGACTATACCTTCGGTATTTTGCATTTCGGAACTCGATAGATATTCAACATATTCTTGTTCACCCCTAGCTTACCTGTGACTGTCTATTCCGATAGCACTGAATTTCTGCGACTTTCAAATATTTTATTATTCTTCCTAGGAGTTAGTGTGATTCTGCATCGCCCAATAGTACTGTTGACAGATCTTTTTTTTTTTCTTCCGACAATACAACAAAAAATTTGTTACCCCTACCATTGGCTTCAATGTGACCTAGACAAATGACCTTAGTCATGTTTTAAGAAGGATAAAGGCCTCAAACAGTTTAATTATTCTACATGTATGAGAAAAAGAACTTAATTACTACGTAGGACCTTCAACTCTCGATTAGTTTTTTTCTCTCTAAGAAAAGGTAGTCTTAGGCCTTTCTCCTTTACTTAACCGCCTGTATTAAGGGTATTAAAATATTTTCTGAAATTTTCTGTATCAAATCACTACTGGATTAAAGTTATTTTTATTTTTCATAAATACACAAATCATTATTGCCACTTTTTCTAAGCATTCAGAATAAAATTCAAATTTGTGAAAGTGCAAGGATGTGTCAATGAAACCCGTCCAAATATCTAAAGGTTCAATAACCTTTGACATAAGGTACTGCAAGAAACAGATAATCTGGGTTCTTTAATCAAACTCAAGGTCTTTTAAGATAAATATATTAATATTAAATGTATTTCACAAGTTAGACATTGCCCTCTAAGTAGCTATCGTCAAATACGCTTTCGATTAGACTCGTTCAAACAGACGCTCGGCTTTCTCCGCAGATTTACGGAGATAACCGAGAGTCTGGTTGAATGAGACTTTCGATATGTTATGAGTAAAATATATAAGAAAACAATGGACAACACATAAAAAATGATAGAAAGAATATTGCAAAAAAAAAACTCAAAGACTTGCATTCTACAAATCCCAACTGATAGCACAATTCAGGATATCAACTGAGAAATCATTTGAGAAATTCGTTACATCTTCCTGTTCATCTAAGTTATCGGGAGCAACATTATAATTATTATCTTCATTCATACATTTAAAAAAATTATACATATCATTTATATCGACAGCACATTTCTTATTTTTATCAGATCTATTCAAAATTTCCAGTAATCTCAATGCCAACACATCTACAGAAATAATCTGTTAGATCATCAGGGCATATAATGTTGTGCTTTAAAATTGATAATTCTAAAAATGCTACTGCTGGGTTAGAAGTGTTTCCTGCGACATTAATGTAGTCTTTGCCTTTCCACAACTTTCCCCTCTTGTCAATGGTAACGACAGTTTTGTCTCCACGAGGAAATCGCTGTATTATTTCCAAGGAGGTCACTGTTCTAAATTTACCAGTATTAACAACATAACACTTGACATAGATCCTCTTCCGTTCATGATCTCGCCAGTCATAATACCCTATAATGTCTACATACGAATCTGTAAGATTTAGAAAATAAATTTAAAATTATAAATGTATGTGGAATGAACTAAATTAACACTTTTTAAAGTTAAAAAAATACGACTAAGCGGTACAGTTTTGTTGGGTGTATAAATAAATTCCAAAAAAATCACAATACCGGTATTTTTACCAGTTTACTGCAAGCGCTTTCTCCATGTTCTATCTTCTATTTTGGTACAAGTAATTTATTTGAAATTTATGTGACATTCGATAAAATATTTTTGAAATCAGACCGGCCACAAGCTGTTATCAATGTACAGTGTTTCTGACACATGGGACTTATGTTACATTAAAAGTTTAGACTTTATCAAGTTAAACTTATCTAGACTGTTATAGATACATTTAACTTGATAAAGTCTAAACGTTTAATGTAACAATTAAATAGTAATAATAGTGGCCTGATAAAAAAAGTCATTGACTGTCATATATTTACATTTCTAATGTCTTTGTCCGAGATAAAATTGCAGATTGTAAATGTACTTTATTTCCCCATCAATGTATTGGCGCGGTTCCAAAAAAAAACACGTGCAAGGCGTAACAAACAGCTAGACAGAAGCAGGGCTTGGAGCACGTGGATTGGCGGAATCAAAGCATGTAAATATAAGGAATAACTGTCAGATTTTTCAATTTCATGACGATGATCAATCGCTTGGGTTGCGTGATAATTTTATGCTTCGGCTTTATGCGAATTATCACGCAACCCAATCGATTGATCACATCATGAAATCAAAAACAAGACAGTTGTTCCTTAAATAAGCGCTACTTGTACTCAAATGCATGAAGATAATCTACGATCTAGAGATAACGAAAGTAATAGGCAAATAATAAAGCTCAAAAATCGGCCATCGTACAAAAGTATATTAATAAATTACCTTTGATGTTTAATTTAGTCAGGGCAGGAACAGATCTTCCTATATGGTTCTCTGCGACACATTCATAGATCCCAGCGCTAGATCTTAGAACAACAGAGACAATGTAAATTGAGAAAATTACTAAGTAAGATGTAGTCTTTTGTCCAGGTGTACTTGTAGGTATACCATAACCTATCCCTGTGGTCGGGTAAGCATTCTTTTGAAACATTTGTCTCACCTTGTCGGACATTATATTCTTCTTTTAAAACTCTTACTGAGGGTAAATCTAAAAAACTAAAATAAGCTTAAATTATGAATTATCATGTAAAATGTAGCATGTACTCTATCTCTATAAAGGTCCTTTTTGTCGATCTTCCAGTAATTTTCATTGATCAATAAATACTTACAAATTACTTTAAGTTTCATCCTTGCTGGTTCCGACCATCCTATACTGTTTTTTGCCCGACAAGTGTATTCAGCATTATGTTTTTTCTCAATCTTTTCTATCGTAAAGATAAATGTATTGGTCATGACTTTATCATCAAACATCCATTGAAATTCGAAACCCAAAGATGGATTTGCATCGGTTACCTCGCATTTGAGAGAGACGTTTGACTGCCCAACCGAAACTTCTCTGCTTTTAAAATTAGTCTCTGTATGTGGTGCATCTATAGAGAAATAAATGTTTCATTAACTCAGATGTCGACTGTATGTTGTGCGTATGATTTCTGGAGGAGTCGATTTACCTAATAAATGAACAAAAATGCTTCAATGAAGTGATACCTGTCTATATCTTTGCCATTTTATACCGGAGAAAAAATAATGACATTATCGTTTCTAATCCTTGCAAAGTACTAGTATGGTCAGTAGACTTGGACAGTAGACTACAAATTTTCCAGAGTAAAATTTTGATGTTGCAAAGTAAAGACACTTACACAAAATGTTCATTCATCTTCGTTTTGTCAGCGGCTGATGACCAGTGAAATTCTGTGAAGAAGTACACTGAATAAACGTTCCTTGCAATATTCGAAGACTTCTCAAAACAAGACAACTGCATAAAGTGAACGTACTGTTCTTCCATACCCTAACTGAGTCTGTGATATTCTGGTCAAAGTTCCTCTCACCAACGAACCAGGTAATGAATGGTGAAGGCCTTGAAGGCGATGTGCAGCAGTTGAAATTCACAATTCTCCCTCTTTGGTATTAATAATCTCTTCCGAAGGAAACAGTGTAAGAAATTTCACTGCAACTGTACGATGTTTTAAGTATATTTTTGTAAAGAAACATTGACGTTAATTAGAGAGAACTTGGTATATATTTAAAACAAAAAAAGAATATAACGAGTACCTTTAATATTTATTGTAGTTGAACTTGAGCTTGACCTGGTACCCTTCACAGCTTCACAACGAATTACACTACCATGTTGTGGCTCTTTTATGTCCAAGCAAAACGAATTCAAATAAAAGTTGCAACATGAAATATTAATGTTATTTCTGTACGACAGACATTCCTGTTGCAAACTGTTGGCTGTAAATACGATTGAGGTGTCAACTTTTATTTCCACCAAGTCGTAGCTACCATCCACCTGGCATAGGATTTTAGCGGAGTCCGTTTCATTAACCAGCGATTGGGACTTAACAAAGACTTCAAGGTCACCTTTTGCAGATAAAGTATTGATAAAGTATAAAGCTTTTTTTTTGCATTTACATCAATACTTACACTAAAATAAAGTTAAGAATCATTGAACAAATAACACTTCTTACCATGACTTAATGATGCTGCAATACAAAATATTAAAACAGAATGTATCATATTGCGTTCTTAACAAACATTCAAGAGTATGGAACTCGTATTTGTTTAATTTACATTTAATTAATGTTTTGATGAGAATTTAAACTTGAAATATGATTTTTGAAGTTTGTAGCGGAAATTTATTATAAAAATATCTACAGGTCAAAGTACCAATAAAATTATAAATAGAGATTATTTACATATCAATCTTATTTAGAATGTTTTAATGTGAAACGGGTTTTATTACGGTAATATAAATTCAATATATATTATCCATTTTCCTCAAAAGAGCTAGGTTCACTTTATGCATAAAATGGTCAAGTATGTACTTGTCAACTTTGATTATATTTGATAAGACTTCAATATATTCAAGTCTTGGTTTTCAGGCTGCATGAGTATGCATTTATTTTATGAGGATATTTGCAAATAAAACAGATTTTTGAGGGCGTTTAAAAACTTACTGCATAAACTTATATCAAAGCTTTGACCACTGACTTTAAAAGGGAAAATGATATAAGCAAACTTAAACCCGCTTTGGAATTTCAATAATTCTAGTTTTGACCTTTTTGTGACAGCGGTTGTAAAGTTTTGACGATTTTTTGGTCATATTAACAGAAAGGATTTTGTTTTGATGTACCTTGTTTTCATTCGCCATATTAGCTTCATTGTCCTTTCTATTCTATGGTAGCATATTTCTACCCCTAAATGAGTAATAAATTATGTCAAGATGCAACATAGTAATGCAGACATGCAACATTATAACTTGTAGTTGACATGCAAGTTACCAATCTCATTTTAATGTAGGGATAATACATTTTACTCCTTTTTTAAAGTTCAATGCTTATTACAATCATTTTAACAATTTATCTGCTTAATGTCCAGCAAAAATAAGACGATTGTAATCATTTTGATGGTTTAAGTCCCATCTCTCAGGTCCAGGGGGACAGAGGCCATGAATTTTATAATTTTTGTTTCCCTTTGACCTTTAAACATATGGAGATAAAGAACAGTATTCAATTTAAAAGTCCATTACACAATACAAAATTGAAGCAAAACAAACATTGATTTACTCCAAAAAATCAGAGGTGGAATCAGGTGCCATAGAGGAGTGCTGTATGCCAAAATTGGTTGAAATTGGCTCAGTGTTTCCAGAGACATGAAGTTGGAAATATTGAAAATTACGATCAAAGCAAGACGGATGACGACGGGCAAATAGATAGCAATAGGTAATACCATTCACTTATTTGGCCTAAAATGGACAATTTCTTTAAGAAGAAATGGGATAATAAAAAAAGAATGGAGAGTAACAGGTAAAGTTTGAATCATATCAAAAGCTTAACATACACATGAAATGTGAATCAATTTACATGTAAAATGCAAAAAGATTAGGATATCCAGACCACAGTGTCTGTACAGCTAAATCCACTTGATTTTACATTATTAAGTCAATGAAAGATAATATTATTTTAATGGATGAATATCAATTTTCACTCTTAATTCTAAAGTAAAAGCATGAATTTAAACGAATTTTTTTTTACATTCGAACTATAATTAAAAACTTAATTAGAAATTAAGCAGAGCTAATTTTACATCCAACACCTAGAAAACAGTTTGCATCACGAACATCACACTGCTGCAATTAACGTCTTTTAAGAAATTACTGAATAAATTGAAGCGATTCCATGTTTTATTTGAATTTGGCAACTGGTAATCTGTTGAAAAGGAAATTATACATTCTCAGGTGGAGGTTGAGCTTTTTGTTAATTCTACGCTCAGAATACAATTTACATATGCTCGTCAATATATCCTCAAAATTGAACCCAGATGAAAATATCCAGATTAGATTCAAATACCAATATGACTATATATTTTGCTGGAATAAAATTCATTTTCAGGTCGGACTTTGTGAAATTTTGTTTTTAACTGTGCTTTGTTTCCAGGTCCTTTTTCACTGATTTTTAACATCGCTTGGTTCATTAGACTCATACTCTCTTCATTAGAAGAAATCATGGATCATTTACAACTCAAACTATGTAAAGGAAAGGTTAAAAAGTTTTTTCCTTATATAAAATGGACATTTTAAGTATTTTTTCTACTTATGTTTAAACATGATTTGCTTTATTTTGAGAAAAAATAAAAATACACTAAACTGGTATCAGATACCGTATATCCGGTATTTTTTTTCACAATGATCTCATTTTCGCTTTCTTAGCGACTTTTTTTAATTTGCAAAATATTTACACGAAAAAAATTTGTCGGCTATTTTGTGTCATAAAAACCCACAAAAATTAAATTGTTTTACTTCAATCGTTTAAAAAACGAGAAATAAAAACTGTACAAATCAAAATCAACTGCTTTTCGTAAAATTTCCAATTCGCCAAAAAAAGAAAGAAAGATTGATTGTATGATTGATTGTATACTGTTTAACGTCTCTCTCCAGAATATTTCACTGATAAGGAGACGTCACCATTGCCGGTGAAGGGCTGCAAATTTAGGCCTATGCTCGGCACCTACGGCCCTTGAGCAGGGAGGGATCTTTATCACGCCAAAAGAAAGAAAGAAAAAGAAAAAAAAAACAACAACAAAAAACAACAAGAGATGTTTGTAAAACACTTATGCCCCCTCCTCCCAAATTGGAATTGTTCTAAGTCCAAAAGGGCATACATCTGTCTAAATGGTGCGATCCTACCCAAAACATTTCTTTATCTAGATATTCAGCTGAAAATCTGTATATATAATTTCATTTCAATATGTGCAACTTCTGCAAAGAAAATAAATGGAAACTGCAATAAAGTGGAATTTTTCTAAGTCCAAGGGGCATAACTCTAACAAAAAGGATGTGATCAAACCCAAATCAAACTTGACCTAGATATTTATCTGATATATCTGTATACTAAATTTCATTTCAATATGTGCAACCCCTGCGAAGAAAATGAACGGAAACTGCAAATAAATGGAATTTTTCTAAGCCCAAGGGACATAACTCTGTCAAAAAGGATGCGATCGTTCTCAAAACAAAACTTGACCTAGATATTTATTTGATTTATCCGTATACTCAATTTCATTTAAATATGTGCAACCTCTGCAAAGAAAATGAACGGAAACTGCAAATAAATGGAATTTTTCTAAGTCCAAGGGACATAACTCTGTCAAAAAGGATGCGATCGTTCTCAAAACAAAACTTGACCTAGATATTTATTTGATTTATCCGTATACTCAATTTCATTTAAATATGTGCAACCTCTGCAAAGAAAATGAACGGAAACTGCAAATAAATGGAATTTTTCTAAGTCCAAGGGACATAACTCTGTCAAAAAGGATGCGATCGTTCTCAAAACAAAACTTGACCTAGATATTTATTTGATTTATCCGTATACTCAATTTCATTTAAATATGTGCAACCTCTGCAAAGAAAATGAACGGAAACTGCAAATAAGTGGAATTTTTCTGAGTCCAAGGGCCTTATCTCTAAGAAAAATGGTGCGATCGTACCGAAAACTAAAACTTGACCTAGATATTTGCCTGATAAGCCTGTATACCAAATTTCATTTCAGTACGTGCAACGGTTGTGAAGAAAATGAACAGAAACTAAATGGACCGACAGACCGACGGACTGCAGCAAAGCAATATGCCCTCCCTTCTTCCAAGGGAGGCATAAAAAAAAAACAAAAAAAAAACCCAGTAGCAACCACAACAAACAGATATACAGTATTGAGAACTCATTTGTCCGGTAGCAGACAAACAAGAGCGAATTGACAATCACTCGTAAGCTAGGAGTACACAACAGCTATTTCAATAGCCATTGTGTTCCCAGATGTAAAATTCCAAAGGTGCACAAAATTGGCAGATACAGGTCGGTTTTGGAGGATACCGGTACTAGTCTTTATATGCCATGGTTCGAAATCAATTCATAGTTTGAGTTGTAAAGTTACACATCTTTTTCCGATGGAGAGTATATGGCACACTTGAAAGCAGAGAATATTAGAGCAAAAAATTATTCTAGCCAAACTTTAACCAAATAAATAACCTTCTTTTAAGGCAAAACTGCTGTTCGTGGTGCAAACGGTTTTTCTGTATGGTTTATTGATTTGAATTGTTTTGGATTAATATCTTTGGATTCCTTTTGTTATTGATATGAAAAGTATATACTAGTCAATTAATGTATTTTTGTTTCACTCTTGGACAAATTCCATTTTACCCGAAACTCTGCATTCTGTTTGTTTTAACTGTCCATTTTTTGACAAAATTCCATACCTAACAAGGGGGACAGTTGTCCAAATGAAATAGACACTAACAGGCAACTTAAAGGATTGTTAGGGGTTTTAGCTTAAGCAATAGGGTGAATAAAAAAAATAAACAGAAAGTTTACGCCTCAATCATGTTTTAATGATTTATATTGAAACATTATATGCGGTATCCCTACTTAAATAAATTATTAATTTTCCCAAAATTCATCTGTAGCTGTTCATACTTTAGACTATACCTTCGGTATTTTGCATTTCGGAACTCGATAGATATTCAACATATTCTTGTTCACCCCTAGCTTACCTGTGACTGTCTATTCCGATAGCACTGAATTTAGGAGTTAGTGTGATTCTGCATCGCCCAATAGTACTGATGACAGATCTTTTTTTTCTTCCGACAATACAACAAAAAATTTGTTACCCCTACCATTGGCTTCAATGTGACCTAGACAAATGACCTTAGTCATGTTTTAAGAAGGATAAAGGCCCCAAACAGTTTAATTATTCTACGATGTATGAGAAAAAGAACTTAATTACTACGTAGGACCTTCAACTCTCGATTAGTTTTTTTCTCTCTAAGAAAAGGTAGTCTTAGGCCTTTCTCCTTTACTTAACCGCCTGTATTAAGGGTATTAAAATATTTTCTGAAATTTTCTGTATCAAATCACTACTGAATTAAAGTTATTTTTATTTTTCATAAATACACAACATCATTATTGCCACTTTTTCTAAGCATTCAGAATAAAATTCAAATTTGTGAAAGTGCAAGGATGTGTCAACGAAACCCGTCCAAATATCTAAAGGTTCAATAACCTTTGACATAAGGTACTGCAAGAAACAGATAATCTGGGTTCTTAAATCAAACTCAAGGTCTTTTAAGATAAAAATATTAATATTAAATGTATTTCACAAGTTAGACATTGCCCTCTAAGTAGCTATCGTCAAATACGCTTTCGATTAGACTCGTTCAAACAGACGCTCGGCTTTCTCCGCAGATTTACGGAGATAACCGAGAGTCTGGTTGAATGAGACTTTCGATATGTTATGAGTAAAATATATAAGAAAACAATAAACAACACATAAAAATGATAGAAAGAATATTGCAAAAAAAAAAAACTCAAAGACTTGCATTCTATAAATCCCAACTGATAGCACAATTCAGGATATCAACTGAGAAATTATTTGAGAAATTCGTTACATCTTCCTGTTCATCTGAGTTATTGGGAGCAACATTATAATTATTATCTTCATTCATACCTTTAAAAAAAATTATACATATCATTTATATCGACAGCACATTTCTTAATTTTATCAGATCTATTTAAAATTTTCCAGTAATCTCAATGCCAACACATCTACAGAAATAATCTGTTAGATCATCGGGGCATATGTTGTGCTTTAAAATTGATAATTCTAAAAATGCTACTGCTGGGTTAGAAGTGTTTCCTGCGACATTAATGTAGTCTTTGCCTTTCCACAACTTTCCCCTCTTGTCAATGGTAACGACAGTTTTGTCTCCACGAGGAAATCGCTGTATTATTTCCAAGGAGGTCACTGTTCTAAATTTACCAGTATTAACAACATAACACTTGACATAGATCCTCTTCCGTTCATGATCTCGCCAGTCATAATACCCTATAATGTCTACATACGAATCTGTAAGATTTAGAAAATAAATTTAAAATTATAAATGTATGTGGAATGAACTAAATTAACACTTTTTAAAGTTAAAAAAAAAATGACTAAGCGGTACAGTTTTGTTGGGTGTATAAATATATTCCAAAATGATCACAATACCGGTATTTTTACCAGTTAACTACAAGCGCTTTCTCCATGTTTTATCTTCTATTTTGGTACAAGTAATTTATTTGAAATTTATATGACATTCGATAAAATATTTTTGAAATCAGACCGACCACAAGCTGTTATCAATGTACACTGTTTCTGACACATGGGACATGTGTCATTAAAAGTTTAGACTTTATCAAGTTAAACTTATCTAGACTGTTATAGATACGTTTAACTTGATAAAGTCTAAACTTTTAATGTTACAATTAAATAGTAATAATAGTGGTCTGATAAAAAAAGTCATTGACTGTCATATATTTACATTTCTAATGTCTTTGTCCGAGATAAAAAGTTTTTCCCTTTCATTTGTAAAGTAATTATAGTAATCGTTTCAATTACTTGTGAAATACATTGTACAAATAGATAAATAAAAACTGCCACAGTGTGAATTACAGCTTAATGAGACATGGCTATTGTACAAGTCTGTGTGATTCACCTATGAGTAACTCGCACAAAACATAAAAAAGTCCTAAAATATATCAGATATAAGAATAACTTCACTTTAAAGATATAACAAGGATTTAAAAAGAAGAAAAATACATGGCACATTGTGAAATTTTGAGTGTTAGAAGTGTTGAGTGTTTGAGAATTTTTTTAGCTACGAAAATGTATCGAGAATGTCTAATGTAAAAAAAAAAAATATTCTGATTACCCTTAAAATTTTGAGTTATATTCCCCATTTTAAAAAGTGAGTTATCTCCCCTCAAAATGGGAACTCTTCTACACTAGCATAACTTCCGCGGACTACGCATTACGACAATCCAACAAAATAGTGATCAACTTACACGCTGCATTAAAATTTTTTTTTTAAAAAAGGAAACGGTTTTCAATTTTTTTAAGATAATAAATGATTTTATAAACTTAAGGGTCTGTTAGCCCCCTCCCCTTTTTCTAGAAAGCTATACGAATTAGCCAGGCACGTATCATCGTCTTTAAAAGTGGGGGGGGGGGCAGCCAAAGAAATATTTTTTCTTACCTGGAAAAGTTGTCAAGCAAAAAAACCTTTCTAAAGTCGAAAAAGCTAGTTATTTTAGTACCAGTTCCTTGGCATACAATACTACATTTCCCTTACATAACTTAGTATAAAACAGTGTTTGTGGGAGGGGGGGCAACCTGTCTTTCAATGAACATCTTCAATAGGAAAAGTAATGTTGAGAAAAAAGTGTGGGTGGGGCTAGATAAATGGTACATAAATACATGTACTTACACTGAAAGAATTTTAAAAACATAAATAACACTTGAGAAAAGAATGTTTTCCGTTAATTAACGAGAAATACGCTAGAAAATCATTGTATCAATTTCGTGTTTCTTCTGTCAATTCTCTGATCTAAAACAAAATGTGTATTTAACTCGGGAATATACATGTACATATGCTTAGATCCTACACTAAAAAATTGATTAAATGCAGCTCAGACTTTATACGACATATGTCACACGAATTCAGGCCAATGCTACATGTATTTTAATTTGTCTTTCTTCGTTACATGAGCACATGAGATTAAATTATTCATTTAGAATTCCATTCAAAGTTTTAATACTATACATTGAATCAATTATTTTACAAATAAAAAATTCTGGAAACACGGTTAATTCAAACGAAATAGGCATTTAATAGTCAACAAATGTGTTCTTGTAAGTAAAAGTTCTATGTTATGACATACAATCGAGCAAAAACGAAGTTTCTTGATATCGGTCGCGGAAGACGAACTACTGCTATATATGCAGCAATTTCAGATGGACATGTCATCAGTCTCCAAAAAATTCCTAGAGATGCAGAGAAGAAAATATGGCCACAGCAGGCTAGATAAATTCCTAAAAATTTATAACTAAAAATCATGCATATTTGTTCTGCACATTTTGTAAATAATGAAGATTCGTCTGCAGAACATCCACTACCCAAAATTAGCTTTTGTCTAAAAAAAATGGCCTTTTTAATATGCTGATCAGTAATTTGTTTCGGTTTTTTTTGTAAGGGGGGGGGGGGCTCACACAGCGCCTTATTATTGCCTGACGTCACGGCGTCAGGCTGTATAAGGATTGATATTTCCAAGGTGCGAAGCGAAGAGGTCACAGTTAGCCAGCAAAATTTTGTGCATGCTGATTATCACTGGAATTTGTTACCTCCGTTTCAACAAAACATTTAGCAGAAAAAAATAACCGTCTTACTTATACAATATATTGATGTGTTTATTTCCTTTAGTTTTTTTGCATGCAGCTGTTTATTTCATGCGATTTCATATACGGATATGTCCGTTTGACCTTTTTTCTGCGTTTCTGTACTATTGGATGAGTCCATTTGTCTTCTAGGTAAGGGGATACACGTGACATTTTGCGCCAAATGTCACGTGTATATTTTCGCGCCCTTTTCCTGGATGATTCTATTGCACTGAATGGAAATGAAAACTTCAAGTCTGTTCTTTTTATCGGAATTTCGAACTTTGGAAAAAAAACATATCGGTGATATTGTGAAAGAAGTTAGAAGTTACATCATTTAAAGTAATTAAAACGAAACAGAAAAGAGTTCTTAAGAGGAAAACTGGCCAAATATACATAATATTTCTGATCATATCTCGCCCGGACTCCCCCCCCCTTCCCAGTTTTCAGAGATAAAATTCTTTCTCCTGTGAAACACAGAAAATAAACTTGTTATAAAAAAAAGTGTCCCTCCTATTCTAGGATTGAGGAATATAAGGAATCACCGTCAAGTTCGTTGGGTCATTTATGCATAACGAACTGTTTCCAACAATCGTTGATGCTCTGGCATACCAACAATCTAGTACTTAAACATATTCTGCATGTTAATCATAACGATTCATTTATTTCTTGTAGTTATCATATTCTCAGCTGTCTTCCCGGTAGTCTATGCAGTTGAATCTAATTCTAAATTTTAATTTGAAAATTAATATATAACCTTTACATAGGCACGGCTTTCCAGCATACATTAATTCATTACTAGAGTTGCGGAATGAGGAGCTGAGCTTTACGTCGCGTGTTTGAATCCACTGCAGGACGTGGAGATCGGTCCTTAGGATGAGACCGTTTAAAACCAAGTCCCGAGTCGCAGTAGGTGTTAGCGAGAAAAAGATTACATGAAACTGCTCATTGGTCCTGAGTTCCAAGTATTTGTAACACTGCACAGGCGTCATTATACCACAAACGAAAAACAGATCAAAACCAATTTTTAACACATACAAAATATACCTTTTAAATAAAATCTCACTGTTCCTTTTCCGTCAGACACGTAGCAACAGGAGGGGGGCTGCCCCCCCCCTTTTTTTCCCAACCTTACTTTTACTATATATAGGAAATGTTAATTGAAAGGTTGGATCCCCTCTGTATATAATAGGAAATTTATTAAATGGAAATGCAGTATTTAATGCTAAAAAATGGTACAGAAAGACCTTGACACTAAAAAAAATTGGTCACCCCCCCCCCCTTCCCCCGAAATAGGATTTTCAACTTTGGGCATTTCCTTTTTTTTCTGCAGATGAGTGAAAAAAAATTCTCTAGCTGCCCCCTCCCCCTTTCAAAAACGAGGATCTCCGTTGCTTTCATAAGTAGCAAACAACTGAAAATAATTGCATGATGTTTTGTTCGACGTCTTTATAATTTACTCTAATGAAATAATTACCCCTCACCCCAATGTAAACGTTTATATATATGACTTATCATGACTATAGGTTCTATAGATATTGATTGCTTTAGTCAGGCAAGCTCTTTTGAAAAGCTATTACTTGTACAACTGTACAGATTAATACAAATCCAGAAAGAGGCTATGAGTGGGCAATTTAAAAAAATACGAATCCGTTAAGATTTATTTTTATTCACAAATACAAAAACATTTTTCCATATGACAGAGGCATTACACCATGAACATTTTTACATCAAGAACGTCCGCGGAAGTGACTTTATTTATAGCGCATGCGTATTAAACACAGTAAAAGAGCTCCCATTCAGGGGAAATAACTCACTTTTTAAAATGGGGAATAAGGACAGACAATTTACGATGAGATTCACTATGTACATTTTGTGATGCTTGGGGTTAACAATTATTGCAATGGGTTCGTTTCGGGAATACTGAATTGCTCGCTTATCTCACAACTTTTCAAAATTATTAAGAACATTTTATTAAAATGTGAATGTTTATCATATGGATGGCAATCGAAAACAGAATTGCCAATAGATTAATAACAAGACGTTTCAACTGGTTAGTCGGTAAATAAAATCAAGAAGAGATGTCAAACAAGTTGTCACCATTTTAATTACAACCAAATAACTATCACTTGATTTACAATGTTTGTTTGATAATACTATTCGACAGGTAAATACGAAAGATAAAGTATAGATGAAGTTATATCTAATCGGTACAAGGCGTTGGTTAAACAGCAATTAACATCTCAAAATCTGGCAAATTATCTCCCCAAAGTAAACATTATTGTTTTGGTCTTAGTAACAAGGATAATTATTATAACTCTCAAGTTCAAGTTCAGTTTATTCTCCCAAACCAAAATATTGGTACATGGGATAAAATAAAACATATATACATTTCTAACAAACTGGTCAGAGGTACAAAAAATATATTATTATACCTCATATAAATAAACACAAGTAAAAATGAATCTGATTGGCTGAGGTGGTCACGTGACCGTCGTGTTCGCCCTGCAACAAAACTTCGTGTTTCCCGCATTCGGTTCACCTTGGCTGACTACACTATCCTACATCTAGACGTAATCAGCCGAGGCGTGCAGAACGTGTTTCAGAACGTGTTTCACGTCGTGTTCCCCGATTGTGACGTCACAATGAGGCGAATACGATGATTAATACTGAATTTGATTGTTTAAATCTTTGATTAATTATGTCGATATAAAATCTTAAAATATAATAGTTAGAAAAGGAACTCCATGAGTTGGGAATGAATGTTACTACACTGCAGTGTGTAAATCAGAATGACTTGTCACGAAGGTTTTTTTTTTTATGAAACACTAGTGGTATGACTTACACCTATTGGTATTTCAAATGTTTATTTTATTTATTGGATTCTCGTTATATTTTCTGCATTGTGCTTGATTCGGTATAATAAAATAATTATTGCATGAATGTTCGGGAGACATGAAGATTTCTTCGCCCATGAAAAATCATATTCCCCTCGGGCGTTGCCCTCGGGGGATATGATTTTTCATGGGCGAAGAAATCTTCATGTCTCCCTCACTATCATGCAATAATTGTATATTATTATACCTCATTATAAATATTCTACACAACGCGTTATCTGATTGGTTCTAGGTTATCACGTGATCGGGCCGTAAAACTTCATATTTCCCGTCGTCGGCACGCTTTTCATCGTATTCCACCTCTTCGGAATACCTAGTGAATTTTCCCGCAATATAGTTCTTGTTTGTTGAACGAAAACTGCCGAGAGTAGTAGACGTCACAATAGCCTGGTTTACGTCACAAAACTGATGACAATGTGTTGACCAAAGGGTTTTATAGTCACTTTACGTTAACAATGGTGTGAATTAGAGAGCGGTGCCGAATTTGAAAGTTGATGTTTATTTCAAAGGTTTTGCTTGTTTCGGTATCATAAACAATTCATTGCATGAATGTTCGGGAAACATGAAGACTTATTCAGCCAAGAAATATCATATTCCCCTCGGGCGAAGCCCTCGGGGAATATGATTTTTCTTGGCTGAATAAGTCTTCATATTTCCCTCACTATCATGCAATAAATGTATAATATATACAATACAAAATATGTTACAAAATGAAAAGGAGGGAGAAACAGACAAAAACAGAATTAATTATACCTCATTATAAATATTCTAAACAACACGTTATCTGATTGGTTTTAAGTTATCACGTGGTCAGGCCGTAAAACTTCATATTTCTAGGCCGTCGGCACGCTTTTCATCATATTCCACCTCTTCGGATACTTAGTGCATTTTCCCGCAAAAATTATCGATCGTTTAAGAAAACTCCCGAGAGTATAGAAACGTCACAATAACCTGGTTTACGTCATAAAATTGATGATAATGTGTTGACCAAAGGGTTTTATAGTAACTTTACGTAAAAAATGAAAGTTTTACTTGTTTCGGTATAATAAACAAATCATTTCATGAATGTTCGGGAAACATGAAGACTTATTCAGCTAAAAAATATCATATTCCCCTCGGGCGAAGCCCTCGGGGAATATGATTTTTCTTGGCTGAATAAGTCTTCATATTTCCCTCGCTATCATGCAATACATGTATAAAGTAATATATATTTAGAAGGACAGACAGCGTCATAAACTTTTAAAATAAACATACATATTTTTTTCAGAATTTGTTCGTTTTGAGTTAACACAAGTTTTGTAAATTTAATAACATTTGGTCTAGAAGAATAATAATTACCTAGGTATTTTTTCCTTACATTATCCAAAGCTTTGCATTCTAGAATATTATGAAATTCATCAGCAATTTGACCATTGCTACAAAGTGTACAAAGTCTTTCAGAAAGAGGAATACCACACCATTTTTCAGTTTCTACTGGTAAATGATGATTTGTGGTGCGAATTTTTTAATAGAATTTTTCTAAATTTAGGGGATAATTTACAAAGACAGTTTTCAAATCCCAAGTTTTGTTTAAAGATTCTGTGATTTTGTCCTTTTGAGGTATTATTTATTCACTGAACCAATTCTGAATAAATTGATCTTGTAGTATTTGTTTAACAGTAGTACTTATACATTCATAATTAATATTAACACCTTTTTGGTTCCATACATTTGATAAGCCACACATGTTACAGATTTTCTGTATACAATTTAACCAAGGATTTGTTAAATTTCCATCACAATAAAGTTTTAAAGTATATTTGTATAACACATTTACAAATGAAAAAAAAGTTTTGCCCAGTAAGAAATCATCATACTGTATATTGATATATAAAGAGGAAAACGACCTGTTTCACCATAAACCATATATGATGGCATAGAACCTTTTAATTAAATACATGCTTTAGGAATTTCAAATGTAAACGTTCAATAAAATCTAGATTTTCATAACCCCATACTTCAGAGCCATACAATAAACTTGGCACAGCAACATCAAAGAGATCAAATTGGCAGTCGATTGATAATTCAAATTGTCTGATTTTTCTGTTAATGCCGTACATAGCTTTTTGTGCTTATTAGCACATAAAAATACAGATGTTTTTTGTTTTACAAAATGAACCCGTACGTGAGAATATAAAGCCTAAATATTTAAATTCTTTCACAGTTTCTATAACTAACATTTATATTCAATTTCCATTGTGAACAGTATATATGAAATTCATTTAGTGCATGTTGTAGTTCATCAGCTGATTCAGTAAAAATTATGGTGTCGTCTGCGTAAAAGAGTACCAATAGTTTAAAATACATTAGCAGTTCATTCTCAATATCATTTGTAATACTTTGTAAGCCTGCAATATTCTTATTCAATAAAAAATCGTCAAGATCATTTATATACATTGAAAATAAAAAAAGGTGAAAGATTTTCTCCCTGCCTTACCCCGACATTAAAACAAAAAAAAATCTGTCGACATGCCATTTAATTTAACCATAGATTTTACACCTTTGTACATATCTTGAATATATCTAATAACATTTGCCGTGTATTCCACTAATATGTAATATGGTCAAGAGCCCATTTCGCCACACAGTATCAAAGGCTTGTTTAAAATCAATGAAAGCACAAAATAATTTTCTCTTTCTTTGCATTAAAATATTAGAATAACCTTTCCTAAAACTCAATTGATTTTCTTGAAGTAGATTTATTTCCTTTGCATAATCTTCCAGTCTCCTATTTAAAATGCACGTAAACACTTTTCCCAAGCAACTGAGTAAAGTGATAGGGCGATAATTTTCAAGCTTTGTAGGATCGCCTTTGTTTTTGAATATTGGCTTTATTGTACCAATCTACCATTCTTCCGGAACAATTCCACTTTCAAAATTTCAAATAGACTGGCAAAAATAAAGATAATGTTGATGAAATGTGTTCATTCAAGATATTATCATATTGATGATTTGCCATTTTTTATTTTTTTTAACGGCCTGTATTATTTCATCTTCTCGTATTACAGAATTTAAAAACTCATCAGATATATTGTGAATATCATTTATGACAGGGTCTGAATCATCACAAAATGAATTTTTCTCTTCGTGATCACTCTCGTTAGCATCTTTCAAAAACTTGAACACATCATCAGTATTAACAGCACACTTTTTCTCTTAATCAGAAGCGTTTAAGATTTTCCAATAATTTTTCGAATTTTTTGAGCGTAGTTTTTTGAGTTTGATAGATCATTTCCATATTTTCGTATGCATTTATCCATCTTAAACACTGCACTGTCAAGCATCAGGAAAAAGTATATTAATGAATACTACTTTACAAGTCAAAATATTCTTAAATTTTCTCAACTTATGACAAAACAAGCACTATGTCACTTACATTCTGTATGTTTATATTAGAAATATATGATTTAGTCTGTCCTCCATAATTCCCTCCCCCCCCCCCTCATTTGTTTCATTCTATACATTTATCTTACTTGTAATTTTCTCTGTTTTTTTTCTTCTTCTCCCATTTCATTTTCTTTCTGATTATGTATACTTATCATATCTCATAAATGATTATCATATACACGTGTATACCACTGACCTGAATATATATATATATGTATATGCTGTAAATAGTTTTCATTGTCCTCATGTACCTGTATTTTACATGGTTTTGAGTGAATAAATGAACTTGAACTTGAACAATAGACAGATAATTGTTAATTTCTTAATCTGATCATTTTACTTGTCCTTACTTATGTTGATCACTTTAAATATAACCCTCAAATATTTTTCGCTAATAAATACCAAATACAAATAGAGCGATACTGTTAATGTAAGAATAATTAATTGATGATGAGGCCTGTGAGATTATTTAAAGCGGAACACGATCCGAAAATAGGCACTACCTTCAAGATTGTAATGCTTTTTTTGAAAATTCAACAAAGTGTTTTTGTACAAACACACTGTGTTTGACAATTTTTCCATAATAATGCATATTTGACAAAACCTATTTATTCTAAGTTAAAGAAAAATATTACAAGAATAAGGCTTTCTTCCCATAACTTAAGTATAGAAACAGGAAGATATCAGAAAATTGCAAGAAGCAATTATAGAATGTTTCCCAATATGTCAATTTTGTAGTGATCACTGTATAGAATTAAGATGAATATCGTGTTTTGCTTGAATGTCCTATTTATGAAACTTAAAGAAAAAATATATACATGTATATTTCAGATCTCCAAAAATGTAAAAGCTTACTCAGTTATTCAGCTCTCATGATGTTAGGGTTTTAAAAGGTTAAGGGAAATTTATGCTCCATGCAATGGAATTAAGAAATAATGAATGATTTAATGTATTTGTATACATGTACATGTATTATATACTATAGTTATTTTTCATGTAATTTTGGAGAATTTAAATTATATTGTGTATTTGTTGGTGTATGGGAGTCAGAAAGGTGGACACTAAGGCTTCCTCCCCCGCAGACTCTCGCCACTCTTTCTTTATATTTGTTTTTGTTTATATACTGATGAGCCTTATGGCTTAAAGTTATCCAATAAAGAATTATATACTGTATCATATGCTATTTTTTGATACATGTAGTATCTACAATATCATCAGTTCAGGCTATACTTTTTGTATTCGATATGGGTGGCCTAATAAGGTTCAAGCTGAACATGACTCACTCGTTAATAGGAATACGTCATTTTTGATATCATAATCTACGATACATCAACACCAGGATATACTATTCAGATTCTTCACCTGACTACTTTATTGTCACGGGTGTCGGCGCGGAATGGCGACCCGTGTTCGTGCTGGTTATCTTTGTTTACATTTTATTGCAGTTACGTGTGTCTTTGTTTGTTTACAGTGCACTGCACCGACCTATGCAACTTGTATCTTACCTTCCTGCATTATAAGAAAATTAAAGTTTTTTTGGTCGCAACCGAATGCTGTATAGCATAGTTCCGTCTACATCTGTGACGAATGATTACACTAAATATTCACAAATTCAGGCCCTTTACATAGGCGTCCTTGGATATAGCGAGAGTCTGATCGAAAATGGCAGACACACTCCTTTTACGAATCATATTTAGTTTTAATGGATTTTTCATTGCGTTGAATTACAGTCAGTTTACGTTTAGTCAATCTAGGTTGTTGAATCCAAAAGTAGTAGCTAAATACATGTAACTCGTAAAAAATAAGGTGTCACAAAATTAGAGTGATATACAGTAGATCGATTGTTTCATCATCTTGAGCTTCAATATATTATCGAAATAAATGTAATCTGGTTGAAAATAAACTTCAAACAGTGAAAAATATGAAATGTAGAATTCTCTACTGTACAGTTGGAAATGTCTTTATCCTTTCTTTCGTCCAAATAGCGTCACTTTTATTTTAACTCAAAACAACATAAACTGAACCAAAATAAAACGTTAACATAAAATCAACGAGAAACTTTTTTTCTAATGTATTAATATCGGCCGTACATGCGACCGATCTATTTATAATTCTGTTATACTTCTGTTAGAATTTGCAGATGGGGAATTGATATATTGTTTTTTTTTTTTCATAAACATAAAAGTCATGAATAAGTTCCTTTTATACCTTGCTTTATCGTTGTTATTATGTTTCAAATTTTTCAATTCTCATCAGATATTATTTTATAATTTTTGTAAAAAGTTGTTGCATGAACTGCTCCCCAAGATGGACGTGCAAAAAAATATAGAAACAAGTTAACCTTATTGTGAGTCCGGGTATGAATTACAGTGCCTAAAATAACTAATTAATTGTATTTGTTTTTAAAGAATGTGAATTTTGCTTTAAATACATTATTTACAATTGCAATACCACAACGATTTATGTTTCGCACATCAAACATATATTGAATTGATAGAACATGGGCATTATCACATGACAAAGATCATTGATATCAGTTTGTGAAATTTGTATCCTGTTATGTTAGCATTAAGGTATTCATAATTAGTTATTTTGGATATTTATTGTATTTATTTTTAGTCAAATAATTTTGTTATGATATTTTCCGAATTTAATTAATTTATGACTTTTTTTTTAATACTTTGATCTCACTGAAAATTAGGGTATGAAATATTGCAAACAAAAAGTTTTATTTAAAAATAGTTTTCATTGGTTTAACTTGTGCGAACATTAAAATTCATTGCTTATACTCAGTAATTTTAATTTTCCGTCATTATAAAGAGAGTCGCTTCTCAGCTTTTGAGAAGATTTTTTTCTTGACTTCTATTAGAAATGGCGATAATGTTTAAGTTCATATTCTGCTCATTTTGATTCTATAATGCTAATTAAACAAAATTTAATTAATACTCCATCATACACTGTATAATTCCATCTCGAAAGCATTTAGTTAGAAATTATATTTTGTGGCGGGAGGTATTTTAGTAGGGTAATGATCAATATTGAAGAATACAGTATTGTTGAGTTTGGATTACTATTTTTTACATGCAACCTGTACACAGATTAATTTTGTGCGATGAAATGTTCTATGATGGTCCTGAATTATATTTCAAATTAACTGTCACAAATTAAATCATCATGTTTGGAATATATGCATGTATTAAATATCCATGAAATATCCATCAAGCTTAAAATCAACACATTTTTATCAAAATGTAAAAACTTATATCTCGGACTACCTCATTTTATTTCATTTTCTTAATATATAAGACAATTTTACACCGATCTGATTAAATTCAGAAAAATTTCATTGCATGTTCTTTTAAATAATTTCATTGCTTTTTAAATTTTTGATTCCAGAAAAATAACATTTTTTGAATGCAGAAAAGTCAAGTAATTGACTAAGCGATGTAATTTGAAACTATTTTTGCTGTCTCAAATTTTAATGTGATTATTCAAGATGAACAAAAAAACTGTGTTTGTTTTATTTTGAATAAGAAATAGTGAGGGAAAACTTTTGTTAACACTATCTATGTGTTAGACACAATTACAGTGCATTGAAGTCATTTTGTTTGCTCCATTTTGCTATAAGAAGCGTACTTGCCCCAAATTTTGTTTGAAATTTTTTTTTATTAAGCTATGTGCGTAGATTCTTGAAATAAACTTGACAAAAAATTCTAAGTAATGTTGATGACAGGAGCCAACCTCCTTAATTAAGTGTAGAAAAAAAGACAATATCTCATTCAAAAATGCTTCACAATAAACGTATTTTGAATGTAACGTCAAGCAGATTAATACGTTTTTAAAGTAAGTCATTGAGACCTAGGCAACCCAAGTTACATGTATATGATCTAGTCTAAATATTTTATCCAATCAAATTACAACCAAAATTAAATAATTGAAAATGTTTCAGTAGGCCCCTATTTTTATTTAACCAGCTCTAGTATTCAATATTTAAGCAATAAAATAAATCTGTGAGTCATTATTTACTTCAATAAAAACTTTTTTTTTTACAACTTTTAATTTAATAATGAGATTCAGTTATCTTGACGATTATTCGAATGATTTGACCGAAAAGAAAATGTCCAGATTTATTAACCCAGTTTCCACTGTAAATGAATCTTTACATCATTTGTATTGCTGATCAACACAAATTTTGATATATATTTTTTTGAAACCCCCAAAATATTGCTAGTATTATTAAATGGATTTATTGTTAATTAAGATTATTTACATGATTGCAGGTATCTTTCCTTTTAATGATGAACCCAGTCGATGGCATCAGTCTATTGTCATATTCTTCCTGTAAGTATGCTCGAATTCAAGAAAAAAAAACATTCTGACACAATTCCTTTTATTCATTTTTTTTTAAAAAGCTTTAAAATATACCAAATAAATATGATTTTTTTAAGCTTCCAATCTAAATACAAATTAATTCAAGCCAAAAATCCGTAAAAAAGTGTTTTTTCTCTCTTAGTAAACGATCAAAACCTTTTGCTTTATCATTCTGTATCTTTATGTGACAACTTTACTAAGTGTGAAAATAAGAAAAATTTTAATATAGGAAGCATATAAAAATGACTAATATATCCTAAATATTTAAGAAAAGTAGAGAAATTTCGCATAAGTCAATATTCATCTTGCATTTTAGTTAAATTATGTATATAAATTTGGAAATATCATCTTATATGCCCTGTATGGTTGTATTTTTTATGCAAAAAGAAAAACATTCAATCTAAATATCTGAAATAGAAGTGGGAATTGCATGATTGGAAATTTTTTATTCTTAATGTTCAGGGAAAAGGTATAACCTTGACCTGACCAAGATTATGAAATGATGATAAATAAAAAAGTTTCTCAACCAAAATAATTCTTTTAAGAAAAAAATTATCTGCTTTTCGCGGAATTCGAATTAGCAATAAAACTTTTTAGGATCATTTGCCTTGAGATTACAACACTAAGAACTGCGCCAATCATCTGCTGATGAAGAAGAATGGAGGCATCTAAATGTTTCTGATGTAACACAAGAGAATGATGTTCTTGTATTGTAGTTCTTTTATTCTTGATTTGATGATTAACAAATGATAATCAATGATTATGGTGACAGTGGTCCTAAAATAAACAAAACACAATTGAAAATGATAGTCATAAAAAAATAAATGTAAACAAGTACAATAAAACCCCCTGACATTTCAATATTATGAAAAAGTAATGTTCATTTCATGAAGTAATATTTATGACAGTCAGACTTCTATTACACTTTATCATACAGCATATCATCTTAGCAAGAAATAAATATGCAGTATAAATAATTATTAATAAAAAATGGAATGCAGTGTGGCTTCCGGTCACTGTGACGTCATCACACGAGGACTGTTCACTATAAATACAACTCAATTCATACAAACTATACATACATGTACTTGACAAGGAACCACTATTATAATAAATTTTTTTTGCATTGAACAATCTTTTAAAACCATCTATAACATCAGGGCATCTATTATTTTTAACCTATAAACGTACTTATAATACTTAAATGACTAGATGGTAACATAACGACATCATTTCTGACTAGTAATAAACCATTTTCAATCGGGAAATTATACAGTTGCATATTTTACAAAATATGGAATAATCATTCACTTGTGACATAAGTACCTAGTCTAATATGAATGCAAGACAAAAAAAATCATTGTTCACATATATCAGACAAAAGGCGTCTAGTATAAGAGTTTTATGAAGAGACTTACTTCTACAATCGGCGACTGACTTCTACAATTAAAACAGAGACAAACTCCATTACTAAAATGTAAAAGTCAGTTGTCGAATGTAAAAGTAAGTCTCTTCATAAAACTCTATAACACAGCTGACACACGTCTTCACTGTAAAAATACCACCAAAAGATTGCCTACTGTACATTCGGTAAATTGACCAATCAATGGACAGATTGACAAGTGTAAAAGAATATATTATAAAAATTATTTACAGTCAAAAACTTACGTTATTTCAGTTATTCAAAAAGAATATGAATATAAAAATAATTTTCCTTTTTATGATTTGTAAACTTTATAAAAATTCCAATCTCAATCCAATCCAATTCCAAGAATCTCGAGCACGATGCAAAATATACTTCGCCTTCTTACAGTAATATGTGATATAAAATTGACTAAATGGAATTCTCCTCAGACAGATACATATGTTTTGGCATACAAATTGGAGGTAAAGTGGGTCTTTGCTACATGGTTTTTAACCAAAAGATGTATATTTTTACGCTAACGTTAAGGAATAGCTTTCAAAAAAGGAGCAAAGCCCCAGTCATAGTTGATCCTATTTTCCTTATTAGTGTGTTTATGCTATTTCATATGCAAATTACTTTACCGTTTGTGAGATTTTCGAACATTGTATAGATTTTACATTAAATATCATACTTGAATGATAGAAGAAATATCAATTAAAATTTTGATATAATCGAAATAAAAATTTTAATTTAACTTCCATGTTTGTGACACTATAGTCTGAGTGCTGTCCTTTGCATCACCCAGCTGACCCCTCCTCTTTCCCCGAAAACTTTTCGAGAAAACATGTTAACTCTTGAAAAACTCTTTAAACACGCCGACCCGGTAAAGCACATTACTAAGGTAATTTTTTTTAACGTATTGTAATTTTAAATTGTAAACCATAGCACCCAGTGTAACAATAATGATCTGAGTTTGATACTAGAATGCATTTAAGACAATTTTTTTTTGATTTGACAATTCATATCCCTGATTCAATCTTCAGGCCTATGGTTGGGTTCAATAATTTTTTAAAAATGCTTTTAACTTTGAGAAATTGTCTTTTTTAACTAACGGGCGTCTGAGGAAAAGAAAACAACTTACTTGATATTGATGAACGTCAATGTAAATGAATGCCTTGTTTAATTCTAGGTCGACCGTCCATATCCACAGACAAAAAATTCCCAAAGGTCGGTGACGACGTTAAAATAGTTGCAAAGTATTGTCAGAAAAATGAAAATCATACAATTCGGTGGCGAAAGTGCGGAGAACTAGTTGGAATATGTGTACAAAAAAGCTGTTCACAAGGTGCCAACATTAAGAATGATCCATCCAACTTGGAATCAACTTTAATCATCCAGAACGCAAGTATTTCGAAGGATAATTGTCATGTGACTTTTATAGCAGACGGTGATGAATATCCAATAAGGATTAATATATACAGTATGTTAATATTTTATTTCCTTTTTTCATAAGTTTGATGTAAGATATAACTCCACTCACTCAAAATGTGAAAGGTAATTTTTTTTAAAGACAGATAAAAACATAAACAGTCCTGTCTTCCTCAGGCATGCAGCCATGATTTTCTTTGTGGCATAATAGTTTTTTTTTAGCATATCACCAATAATTTAATGCATAGCATATTCAGCCATTAACTCATTCAAAACGATGTCAATATTAAAAGAAATTAGAAAAGTTGCAAGACTGTTTTGGGTCCTTTAAATGTAGAATTCCGTTGCTGATGGGCGCTGCCTTTATGCACTCATTTTATCAAAAAGGCTTTAGGTTCTGTTCTTCTAGGTTCAAATGAAGACAAATGGTTTCATTCTCGATTGTTCATATTTTTACAGTGATAATGCCGAAAATTGACAATTCATGATACACAATACTACTATGAATCCTTTTTTTCCTATGAAAGTGTTACTTGATCAATATGTATTTTAATATTACATCTTTGATAATTACATACTGTGGCACAAACGTACTGTTTAATGTATTGGTATACTTGAATCTTAAATTAATTTTTGTTTGTAGAGCATCCAAAATTGATCATCCAGGATTCTAATGTTATAAATGATACAGAAATTCATCTACACGGTGTACAATTTGTATACCTAAATGTTGAAACATCATGCATGTATCCACGTCCTACGCTGAATGTTGTCTACAAGGTAAGATATACTTCATGTCAACTAAGGCAAAATAATAGAAATGCTACACTATGAAACAAATTAAAACATCCAGAACAGTTATATAAAGGTATCTTAAGGATGGCCGAAAGCGTTTTCGTTATAAAGAAAGTAGTCATTCTGTATAGCATTTTTCTCATTTTTCGTTAACAAATTTCAACTGAAAAAGCAATATTGGAATATGTTTTGAGAATATTTAGGGTACACAGACATAATGATACAATGTGCACATACTCAGAAAAATCTTTCATCTATTTCAATGATGAACTGTCATGAATAACGTAGTTAAACTTCTTAAAGCTACAGTTTTGAAAGAATTAAAAAAGTAAATATTCTCTGCAGGATGAGCACCTATTAAGAAGTACGTTTACTATTGATGGAATCGATACGGAATGCAAACGCTTAGAAGTTTCCACATTTGCCTCTTTTAATATTTCGGCTAAAGAGTTGAAAGAAGTACATTTGCAAGGCAGAGGGACTCTAACTGCTTCATTAGTATACGCTGGTTTCAGCAACACGATTTTTAATTGGACGATAGTATTTGACCAAAACAATGATGGTACGTTATTTGATTTTGTTGGCTTAATCTAAGCATATCAAACGTAAAAATATTTTGGAACATGCATTGATCACAGGTTTTAATTTCAGTAATTTGACATAATCATTGTAACATTTCCTTTTATTGAATTCAATTCATTTATTGAAAACACCATCGCACTTTGACATACGAGGGGGGATCAAATATTTGCGAATAACTTTAATAAAAGAATCAGTATTTGGTTTCAATGTGGAGTATATTTTAATTAGTCCTCTCCGATTTTAATGCTTATCTGCCACCACGTTATATAGGCGGTCACGTGACCTGCTTCGTAGTGGTCTGTCACAAAAGCCGAAGGATTTTTTAAGTTTGATATATCTTTCCATTCAAGTTAATTCTTATAACTATAACAAGTACAGTTCATTTGTCAGAAATGGTAAAATCTCGGTAAAAGAATGGGTGAATAAGAATATCCGTTCCCAAAATGAATATGGCGAACATCAAAACCCAAATCCTCTGTCTAAGTTTTAATCATACCTAATATATTTGAATATAAAGTATTATTGTTTAATTAAAAACATATTTTTTCCCAAACGTGCTTTCGCTGGGTAACTGAAAAATTATAATTTTTAACCATCTACCTTCATTCACTAAAACGATCAAACCAATCTGTTATTTAATTTCTAGAGGAAGTCTTTAGTTTTAATTAACTGTGTACAAATTATTATACGCTAATGCAAAGGGATTTCTAAGATAAATAATATATTTTACAGTTGTTCGTTGAACGAGTACGATTGAGACAAACATATTTGTCACCAATGGTCTACATAGTGACGTCATTTTCACATTGTGACGTCACAAAAAAGGGCAACACTTGATTCAGCATATGCTATATATAGAACTTGTGTATGGCTATGTGTGCACCAAATTTTATTCTAATCTGAATTTTGTATAGAAATAGAAATAATTCTCGAACTTTTTGATCACCCCTGGTATAAACAATAAATTAACATACATTATAATAAATAAAGGATATTCCATGATTTGTAATTGGATATGATTATTATACAACTTGTTATGGTTTTTGTTATCCTCCAGCCTTGGCGAGTGGATAAAAAGTGGTTAAAATAATGCATGCATATTTGAATATTACAATTGTTCAAATCAGGAACTCAAGGAACACAGAATGGGAACACAGGAGTGGACAAGTATGTTATTGCCTGTGCTGCTGTTATAGTTGGAGTTTTCATTTTATCTATCCTTGTGCATTATAAGTAAGTAATTTAACCTTGAATTCAGAATCAATTATTTCCCAGTTTTTTTTTTACTTCCCTACATTAACCTAAATGAAAATCAAAGCTTTGCTGACATTCAAACATACAACGACCAAAGCCACAGAGAACATTATTTATGTCAAAAACATTAAGCGATTCTTCGGAAAGCTGTCTTTCAAAATTAAAGAGATATTATCTTTTTAAAAGAGCTCTTAAAAAAAGAAATATTTCACAAAGAGAGATGTCTCTTTTATTTGAGAGAGATATGTCTTTTTAAATGTGATACGCTTTTCCCTTTGAAAAATAACTATTTTGTAAAACGAGATTTTTCCTAATGTTTATTCTAGATATCTCTTTCTCTAGGAGGAATATAATATGTCTTTTCCTTGAAAAGATATAACTCTTTATCTACAGAGATATATCTCCCAGTTAAACAGATGTCTCTCTGAAATCTGTATGTGTTGCGTAGAATGCGTTTAAAAACAACACTTCTAAATAATTCAATATTTTGATTCTTCATTGCTTTATGTCAATAAACAAATAAGGCCTCAACACATTTGAAGGGATATATATATTTAAGGAATGAATTTAATAGCTACCCATTTTATACGGTATAAACTGGGTTGGGGCAGTTTACGCTTTATAAACCGCGAATCGGTTTATAAAAAAGCGTAAACTGTTCAGTTTATACCGTATAAAATGGGTAGCTATTAAATTCATTGCTTATAATTTAATTTTCATTCATTTGATTAAAGAAAAAAGATGATTGTTCTAACAAAATGACTTCAATTTGTACAAAATTTGAATGTAACGTCAGGCGGATTGATACGTTTTTGACGTAAGTCATTGTGACGTAGACAAACCATTTTATACGACATAAAGTAATTTTTTTATCCAATCAAATACAGCGTTACAACCAGAATTAAATTATAAATATATATAGAAAAACACATTTCATGAATGATCTATCATTTCTGTTTTTAGCCTCTTTCTCAGAAGATTTCAGAGAAAATGAGCATTAAAGTTTATTTCCAAATATAAACATGAAATATAAGACTTGATTCAGATTTAAAAGAAAAACTGGTTGAGACATTAAATATAATATTATAAAACCTGTCATTTTACCCTTTTTCTAGGATTTATAGTAAGAGGGGAAGAAAGCATCAAATTTGTGGAGCGAGCGGAGACAAAAATTCAGCAGAGGAACATAAACCCCTGAACAAAAGCCTTTCAGTTGCCGAGAGGGTTCGATATATTGAACGATGTAAGGGTGTCTAGAACGTGTGTGTGACTTCGATAGGTATGTCCATTTATTGCGTTTATAAAAGAATCCTTCAACTTCTCTGGTGATTTACAGTTTTAATGTGTTGTGCATAAGGTAAACTTAATTTTCAATTTGTCAGATAAGTTAACACATTCTTAACGAGCGAAAATTTCTCTTAAAATATACATCGGACTACGTCACTCTTCCAATATTTGTTCTGATTTTTTTTTTCTACTCGTTCGTTCTTCTTTACTTTAAACATATTTTATTGAACAATTCAATAAGAATTGGGCAACAGGCAAGGCCTATTTACACCCTCTCCTTGTATAATAGGTCAAATACAGTAAGTAATAATACTAGTACATGTACATGATTATCAATAGAATTATAATGAAAAAATAAAAATAAAAATTCACAATCAGGTATTATTTATCCATATTATGTTTCAAAAAAGATGTAAACCCCTTAACTGTTTACATATTATATACATACTGTTCTAAAAATAATACAAATATTTGGAAAAAATTGTACATTTAATAGAATATTTAATATAACAGTGTCCCTAATTTAGTATCTTAGAAGATTTAATAAATTCTTGTACATATGAAAATATTTTACAATTTGTTTGATAAGAGTATTGAAATTTTCCTCTTAGCAGAGTATCTAGTTGATTCATTCGTTCTTCTTTGTGCTTTGTGTAAAGAAAGACACGAAAACAAACTGCATTTAATCGTTTTAATATATATATTGTAAAAGAAGAAGCGAAAATAAGCGAAAAAATAAAAAAAACGATATTGCATTATCTTGTCAATAACAATTGTAAAAATGAGTTATCGTTCTGGAGTATAGTCCATTTTACTTTGAGACAATACATGTCTTATTTCAGAAATAATGGAGAGATATGTATGGCTTACATCTCCTCATTTCGACACTCCTTTATGTGTACACATACCCCCTTTTTATGAAAATTCTTACAACAGTCAATTTAACATCTGTACAAATGCCAAGGATGCTATTTTACAAAGATACATATATAATAATTGTTATCATCCCTCCAAATCCAATGTTTTTGAAGAACTTAACAGAGAGGAAATTGAGTGCAAATGTGAAGTTTGTGTAGTGCATGCTAGCCATGCTGGTACTTGTAAAAGTCCGGAAGTCGTAAATCCATCTGATATTGACAGTAACAGAACTTCTACATTGACAGAAAGTGAAACTCTTAGTAGTGCCAACTCCACAATAGCTCCCCCGTCTGTTGATAGTGATGCCACCGTCGATCCAGAATTGACATGTGATCTTTCTTACGATGGAAATACGAGGGGCATTTCAAAAGTTCTAACAACTGTTAAATAAAAAAAAAATAAACCGTTTCACGGAAATTATTGAGTTTGATATCATTGGAAAGATCAATATATATATATATATATATATATATATATATATATATATATATATATATATATATATATATATATATATATATATATATATATATATATTTTATATTATTATTTATTATATTATATTATTATTTATTATGATAATATTTTTTTTATATATTATAATATATTTTATAAAATTAATATTTAATATGAACAAAATTGTTAGTCTCATATTTCACATTAATCCAGTAGTTATAAATTTGATATTGGTTTTAAAGATAATGTGATGGGCTAAATGTTGATCAGTGTATGTTTACAAAGCTTTATAATATCATTTTTCTAGGGCAATGTAGTATTTTCATGTCTTTTCTCCTTTATATCTTAAGTAGAGCATAGCATATGTACATGTATAAAAGATATTTTTGATAGCTGTACATGTTTCATTGAAGGAAACCAAGAACATTAATTTTTTTTAATGAATTGATTATTAACATTTATTTTTCCGTTTTAAAATGCTAACAGATGCTTTAGATGAACATGATGTGTCTGTGGACTCCCGTTTATTTACAAGTAAATCTGAGTGTTTCTCAAAACAGTTGTTACGAGGGGTATTTCAAAAGTCCTGAGAACAGTGTAATAAAAAATTAACCGTTTCACGGAAATAATTGAGTTTTATATAATTGTAAAGATCAAAAAAATATACACGTATTGTGACGTAACTTTGTTATTTTTATGACGTAATATCTGCGAAAATGACGTCATAATATAGAATGTTTAGCATACTGAAAAGTCGCGTTTTTATCCACATGAGACAATTTTAAAAGTGCTACCGAAGGCTTATTTGAAAAAATATTTCAAAGAAATTTTTTTTTTCGCAAAGAAGTAGACTAGGACTATGGAACCATTTATCAAAAATTCCATATTTCATTGTATGGTTTGTTTACTAGCACGGTTTATGCCCGGTTATGCTATCATCGACATTCATTTAAGATTTTAAGTTACAGGATACGACTGAATTTTCGGTCGTTTATAAAGCTCTCCACTGTATGAAATAAAACATCTTCTGTATAAAACTGAAGTATATTAATACAGTTTTCAACAAATATAGTTGAGTAACAGCACTCTTACCGTTTACAAATAAAATGTACAAAAGTCTTGCCCCTGACCTGTTTCTTTGCGTATTTTTTCTAGTTTATTCAAATTCGGCGCCCAAGAACTCACCACTGCTTTTGATTTTTGACTCCAAAAAAGGTTTATAAGTTACACAGACATGTAAAATCTTATTTAATTTCCATGAATTAAAATTCGCGAATATGTGGAGGTACGGCGGGGTTACAAATGCGCCCGCGCCATTTTGGATTTTACGAGAAAATATGGGGCACACTAAACTTGACTTCTCTTGAGCCCTCATCAATCCCTCAATTCTCGTTAAAACACATGACGAATTGATGAACGCTGTCCTACACTACACGGTCATTGAGAATGGAAGTGAGATACAGTTATTTGAACATTAGTTTTTAGAGGATCGTTACAAATACATGTTGTGATAATATCAAATTTATTTATCTCACTTCCATTCTCAATGACCGTGTAGTGTAGGACAGCATTGTGAGAATTCCATCGGCATCAAAAGCAAGTTTTTTAACTTGCCTAGATAGCCGAGCGGTCTAACGCGCTGTTCCTGCACTGCTAGGAGACAGATTCCGTAGGTCGAGAGTTAAACCCAGGGCTGGGGCGGAAGTGAGTACCCTTGTAAAAGTGAATATCTCTGTGCTTTCTATATTAATATTCCTTCACTTAGGGCAGTTATATTAGTTTAAGAGTTGTTGTAATTTGTGATTTATATATATATATATATATATATATATATATATATATATTATAATAATAATATTATAAAATAATTTTAGTATCAATCACCTTTAATTTCCCCCCTGATTTTTATAAAATACATGACTTTATGGATGTGTATGAAAAACATATTTTTCAATATGAAACATAATATCAAGCATAACTTAAGATGTGTTTCAACTTTGTCTACCAATTTTAAAACCAAAAGAAGTATAGGATCTAGGGAAAAGGTGAGATATTTTCAAAATTTATGTATAATTGCATTCAGAAAGAGTCCGGCTATTAAAATTTACCAAAAAGTCAATTTGTGAAGATTTGACCTTAAAGGCCCTTTTCTCGTGACGGCAGTCAAATATATTGCAACTATTATGTTTCATGACACTCTGCAAACTGATTGTTGAAAAAAAATCATATTATATAAAATAAAATTAATCTTGATAACTTTATATCAAATTTATTTTGAAAATGAAGAGCTGGTCATCCAGTAATGAAGTGCTTTGACAGACAATAAATTAAAGCTAAGAGAATTAGAGAAGAGATCTTTAATTCTTGTGCCAAAATCTCAGAAGATATCACATGCTTGATAAGATAAGATTAACAACTTTCCACACCAAACTCATTAATTTATCTACTGGTTTCATGTCCAGTCATTATTCCCAAGAGATAAATGATTTTACATTATCTTCCGTGTAATGTAAAAACTATTTTAAACTTTTAATGATGTTTCTTTTTTAGTTTTAATGAGTAGTTTAAAGCTGTAGGTCACATTTTTGTACAGATTTTCTAGATTTTATGTCTCAAACCTTAAACATGAGCC
Organism: Saccostrea cuccullata; assembly: GCF_032062105.1. Classification (NCBI taxonomy): domain Eukaryota; kingdom Metazoa; phylum Mollusca; class Bivalvia; order Ostreida; family Ostreidae; genus Saccostrea; species Saccostrea cuccullata. Next base: position 139,746 of record NW_026929122.1, on the reverse strand, counting down.
CAAAATGGAAAAGTCAATTAAAATAAACCTGTAAATGCAAATAAAAAGAAACAAATAGAGTAGAAAATTCCATAGGCACACCTTCATTTAGTAAATAATAGGTGTACCAATTTTCAGATGAATCCTTGCAATAATTTCTGAGAAACGTTCTACAGAAAACCCCAAAATAGAAAAACGAAAAAAAAAATACCTGTAAAATTAAAAAAAAATCATCCAATCAAAATGAAAATATCAGGTGCACACCTTCATATGGTGAAGAATATGTGTAAAAATTTCAGACAAATCCTTCCAATAGTTTCCGAGTAATGGTCCTGACAAAAATTTGTCTACAGACAGACGGACAGCTAGACGGAAAGACGGACATGGTGATTCCAATATACCCCCCTAAACTTCGTTTGTGGGGGTATAATAAGGAGAAATACTATTCTTTTGAATGTGTAGTTCACCTCCTTCTCCAATTCTCAGATGTCTGTCTTAAGGAAATAAGTAACATAGAGAAACAACACAAATTAAACATAAATTCCATTGCCTGGTCCGAATCAAACACGTCTTATCTTCTGCGTTCGGTGACTAAACTTTTCTATAAGAATGGCCATGGAGATCCACTGTTAATATCCACCTACATTAAAGATACTCTCAACATTTCAAAAATTCCTATCATGAAATACAGAGACACTAGATTAAATACTGTTTTCTTCAATTCTGCAAGAACATTTCATCTCAAGAAACACATTTTGCAATATCTTTCTTCTACAAAACTATCTTTAAATCAGATGCAGAAATTCATTCTTTGTGCTTTACAAAATAAATTCATACTGACAATAGTGAGATGTTTTGGTATACTTTCCATCAAAATAACAGAACCTTACATGAGTATTGCAGAAGACAATAACATGTGTGCATGCAAGCGACATGGGCACCTTCTACAGAAGACTCGCTGAACTCCTACAGTGCTGTTCCGACAATCCACATCTCCTCCTTTACAATTGAGTGTCTCTACTGGAAGGATCATCAAATCTTCTAAGTGATATTGAGCTGGAACTCTCCCAAGAATCTGATCTCGATTCACTAACATTAGATTTCATTTCCATATTCTGTAATGCTCTCTGTGTCAAATGTGTTAAATTCTTTATTGACTCTTTGGAAAATGGAAAAAAAATTTTCAGCATCTTCAAATTAACTTCCAGAAACTGCTTCCTCTCCTGCAGGTAATATAGCTGTTGAACGACTTATGGCAAAATTATATAACTCATTGACTGTGATAAGCAAGCATTAATTGTATCTACAAATAACATTGAAAGTATCATCATGTACAAAAATAACAAAACTCATGAGTGGCTAAATTCCAAAAAAATCAGTTTCAGAAATAATCACAACAGCTAGAAAAAAAATTAAATAAATCGTACCTCCAGACAACGAAACAGAGACAAAAACATCATTACACCAAAAACATATCAACATCATCAGAGAAAAAGAAAAAGAAATCACCAAGAAAAGAGAAATACAGCAGAAAAAAAGAAATCATTTCATAACAACATTTACAAAATTTATGGAAATCTGAGGGTGAAATTGGCTTGCTATAAGATGCTTTTCTACCAAAAAGGAAAAAATGCCGCTGTGAAAGAAAATATAAAAGCTTTAAAAACTCTTTATACGAAAGAAATACCTACAGACAAAAAGCATCTTACTCTCTTCAGTTTTTAAGGAAAACTTCACTCAATTGAAATTCTAGTTTCTAATTACCTCCTCCTTATTAGCATTTTTCATAGTCAATAAATGCACAGTATAATTTCTTCTTCAATGATTTATAGAATTTTATCATAGAATATAAAGAATATATACTGACACGCAAAAGAAACGCAACCCCCTTTTTATGGGGGAAATAATTATGTAAAGTAAAGAATTTTGTATCTTAAAATTATTAATATCTTCAATTTAGTAAACATCGATAATTTAACGGTTGAACGATTTCCACACCATAACCGGAAGTCAAGTTTGAGTCTGCTTAAACAGAAATCAAAAATTGAATGTTTAACAAATCATTTGGCAACATTATGGAGTTTTAAGGATTTTTACTGTTTATCATAAGTAATGCAGCAATATTTCAAAAAAAGAAACTCTCCTTTCGTTTCCCGTAACGATGCTAAGGCTACTTGAAAATGGCTAATTTACGCATTTTCATTGCTCTAGCTGGAAAATTTCAATGTTAAGGTGATGGAGAGTTGCTGATGCAAAATTTCACTACATTACGCCTCAACAGGGTCTTACTTATCATATGCATTAAGAAAAGTCCTTGCACCGGAAGTCCAAGGGTGGTTACACTGCTCTAAGTTAGAGAAAATTCGACCTAATCATCCGAAATACGCGCATTTAAAAATGCCAAAGAATAATTTCTTCGCTCAGATCTCGATATTAGTGAACCTATTGTATCGTAGAAATTAAGCTGCAATTTTTGTATAGGACAGTCTTGCACGTTTTACTTGAATGGCTGGGAGGGGGTGTTTTAACAGTCATATTTTACTTAGTATAGTAAACAGATAAACATTTAACATTTTTTTCAAATCTCTGATGTTCTGAAAAGTGAGTTTAGCCTTACTTTATTCACTTTTAAAAAAATTTAAGATAAAAAAATCAAATATTTGTAGATTACTGCTTGTTGCGTTTCTTTTGCGTGTCAGTATATATGATCCTGAGTGGAAAAATATTTGCGGAAGCCAGCTTGGTTTTCCAATATAAGAGAAATGTTTTCTGTATATGTACTTATTTTTTCATTCAGAGCAGAAGTAAACAATTTACTCAGGCAACTAATTAAGGTAATTGGTCTAAAATTCTTCTAATAATAAATTGAAACCTATGAATACTTAGGAGTATCATCAATTAAGTGTAGAAATCAAATTGGATACAATGTTACCTGTTCCTATTTTCGAATTGTATATTTTTGTTGATTTCTGCAGCAGACTTATTATAGCAGCAGGCATTTCTAGATTTTTTGTAAATTTTCAGCGTTAAATATATTATGAGAATATGTTAAACTTTGGTTGATTTATTTTTAAATCTTGATTGCAAATAAAAGTTCGGGTAACATTGAAACTTTAACATGTTTCAACGTTATTTATCATTATCAAAAAGATGAAACTTTATTGAAATTGACGTTTAGTTAAGATTTATAGGTTGAACAAACGTTAATATTTGGCTGAAATCACGTTGAATTAATATTTTATTCATGTAAATCAAATTCTATTAATTTGGTACTTTTAAGTTAAAATTCCATATGAATTTTATGAGAAAACGCATCTTAAAGAAAAAAAAATCAGGATCTACATTACGAATCTCGACAATCATTGCTTAACACAATTATTTCTTCGGTGAGACTCTGACAAAAAGTGTGTATGGATTTCGATTTTGTTTTTCAACATTTTCAATATTCCATAATTCAAAAAGAAATTATATACCAAGTAATTTTGCCTTAGACCTTCCACGTTATTTTCTAAACTAAACTAGAGTTGATCAGGAATTTTCCAATAACTGAGATAATCCAGGAACCCTCAAACTACAATGTTTACATGCCTTTGGGCTAGAGAAATATTGCTCTTCAGGTAGTTAATGTCCTAGTCACATTTCCCGGCCGATGGCCGTGGACCGGTGGTCTTCGGTGGTAATCCCTGGTGCGAGCGATGCTCCAACTTCGGTCCACATCGTCCAAGTAGTCCTTAAAGTATCAGTCACATTATACAGCGATGGGGTATACGATGGACCAATCCTATTTTGATAAAAATGTCGTGTTTGCCGATCGGACCTACAAAGGCCCAGTGATGCATTGCTAATCATAAAGCGATATTCCAGGGTAATCAACCAATGTATATTATATCGCTCATACATTGGTGAATATCGTTCGTACATCGGTTGACAATGGGCCATTGTATGGTCAAACATCGATCGATGATCAGACAATGTCTGTTGCCACCACTCAATCCCCCCCCCCCGCGACCTCAAATTCAACTGACAATTGATGATGCTCGATCGGTCATACATCTGCCAATCCTTTATGAGGAGCGATATGGGGCATCGGTGGATTTTTTTTTACTGATTTTACTGATTTTTTACTGCAGCTTATTTTCTACTGATGACCCCAGATGGCCTCAGCCACTGTCCGATTACTTTTAATGTCCGGCCGGTGTAACGACGAAAAGTGACCCCCGTAGAATATTGACCGGGGGTCATTTTTCTACGTAGAAATTTGACCCCCTGGTCAATATTCTACGTAGAAAAATGACCCCTTTTTCTGTAGAAATCATGGCCATGGGGTCATATTTCTCCGTGTGCATTGTAGAAAATTGACCCCGTAGAATAATGACCCCTGTCATTTTTTCATGCCAAAACAATTTATTTTAGAAGGAATATTCTTATTAGGCATATGCAAGCGGGTAATATCAAGCTGACTTATGCTTTAAAGTGTTAATTTCTGAAAGCTTTTAAGCTAAAATAACGAAATCGAAGCGATAAAATACCTTGCATTAATGATACAAACTGTTTATCTCCACTAGAGGAAAACGGTTTCAAAATGTTCTAACCCAAAGGCTATAAGAGGAAAGATATGAGAATTCATAGAAACTTTTATTAAATTTTATACCAGTAATTTTATACCAGTAAATAAGTTTCCACAGTTGCCATTTTAATTCTAAAAAAGGGTTATTTTCAAACTTCCGCCAGAGTTCGTTTGTACCAAACCAAATCTCAAATCTCTATGTGCGGAGAGGAAGAGGACTATGGGTAGTATGGGTCATTTCTAGCTGACAGGTATGGTGTCAGAAAGAAAAGTTTCCGTTATTAATCAATTATGAATCTTTTTGATTTTACCCTGGATACATAATTTTTCAAAAGTTTAACGTTTTTTATCTCTATTTTTAAAACGGGCACGAAAAAGTGTTCCAAATAGAAAAATCGTATAAAAATATTTGATTTTCTATGAATGCAGTTTCAAAATTCTTTTTAAAAAAATAGGGATGATTTAATTTGTAAAAATAAGTACTAAATTAAATTGCCTCTGACCTTTATGTATGATACAAGGAAAACAAAAAGTGATTAGCTCAAAACCTGTAAAATGTCTTTTGTCGTTTGCTAGTGTTAACAAAATAGGGATTGTAGCATAAAACTTGATTAACTAAAAAAAAAAAAATAATAATAAGTTCCCATCTTTCCAAAAAAAAAAAGGCACAGGTAGTATCGTTTTCCCCGTTCTATCATGTACATAAAAAATATATATGGTGATTTTAGGAGTTTTTTACCAATAAAAAAAAAATTTAGATGATGAAAAAGTTGTTACTCTACATGATATACTTATGCCCCCGTAAACGAAATTTCCGGGGTTATGCCCCCGTAAACGCAGTTTCTGGGGTATATAGCATTTTACCTGTCCGCTTGTCTGTTTGATTATCTGTCCGCAAAACTTGAACCTTGCCCATGCCCATGACTTGGTAAGACTACGGCTTTCATATTTCACAAGTGTATTTTTGTGACAAGACCTTTTTGTGTACAATCAATTTTGACCTTGGAGTTTGACACACTTTTACACAAGGAGAATATGGAGATATTAACTAACAGTATTCAATATCAAAGTCCATAAAACAATACAAAATATAAAGGAGCAGAGCGAACACGAACCTCCGAAACTTCAGAGATGGAATCAGGTGCCATAGAGGAATTAGCATCCCCTGCTGACCGGTCACACCTGCCATGTTCTCCCTGTCACGACTGGGAAATAACAGGAAAATCCTCCGCAAACTCGATGCACAAATAACGGACTACATGTAACAAAAAGCACGTAAAACATTAGTCAGCATTTGTTTCAATTTGATAAATTGCATTTGCAGACAATGTCATTGTGTCAACCATAGAATTAACGAAATGTTGACTTCAAATGAGACTGCCAATATTCTTGTTATTTATTTCATTAACTTGCTTGTCAATAATTTACTTCGTTTTAGAAATTGTTCATATGTAGAGCATGCTCTTGCGTATAGAATCTACCGAGATATACACTCCGTTTGCAGGCGATGAAGGTAAATCGCTGCATAACCAAGGAAATTTGACGATAGAAAAGTTTGTCATCGCATTAATCATTAAGCCTAGTTGTTAGATTACCATTAACGTCTTTTTTCAAGTAAAATTTTTTCAAGTAAAATATCCATGTGTGAGACAGATATGTCAGACTCTGTGGTATCTTCCATCTCAAGCTAGCTCACACGGATATATCGTATCGACGTAGGAATGAAAATTACCATTGTTAATTGACAATACGTCGTCGATATACTAGTATCTTAAGGTCGAGTTGAAAGCCACAGCAAGTATTTTCTTCTTTTCACGCATTAGACTTCGCACAAATTCTGTTTCATTTGAATATAAAAATAGATTTACTTATAACGGAGCGCAATTGGTACCCATGGGAATTCCAATTTATTGTCGGAATATCTGGTCTTCAAAAAACAAAAAAAACAACAACAACAACAACAAAAACATAGATATTGTCGATCAGTAACTCAAGCATCTCTTTCACGTCAACTTCAGAGTACTTGTTTGTGCAAAATAATTTTGCAAATGACCAATGACCATTGTCAATTTACAAGTTCCGTTTTATTAAAAAAGGAACTGTCAATGAAATCAAAAATCCTGGTTCACACCACTTTTTGAATATATTGTTGCGCAGTACACTAAGAGTATTTCCTTCTCTACTGTCAATACTTTAGTGCGGAGTACAAAAGAGATAGGAATGAACATTTACTGGAACCCGCAATGTGTCTCTGTTTGGAATCCAATATATATCGGGTAATTCAAATTCATTTTTGCTCTGTGGAATATTAAAAATATTTAAAACTGACCTACAATTTTGAAGAATTTCTTCCTTAGAAAGGGAAGTATGAGTATAAGTAGGATTACCACTTGTAGAATTAAATCTTAAAAGTTCTTCTAAAATACAATTAATAAGACTTACAAACGAAGACAATGTTGTTACATGTACCTGCTTTGTCGACAAGGACCAGTACGTACTGATCATATATTAATCTATCTATTTTTTTCACTTCTGGATTATTGAACACAGAATGAATGATGGTTTTCATTTTACCCCTCAATCTTTGAATACGCGGCGTTAACATGGATCTGATACATTTAATCCATTGTGAAAAAAATCAACAATTCCACACGTTTACTTTAACATTAACTTTTGGACGGTATGTGCTAGAAATTTATTTTGAAGTAAGGACATGACGACTAAGAGTTCATTAATTTGCAAAGGTTACAAGTGTCTATAAAATTCCAGAAGAAAGTGGATGTAACAGCAACCATTGGTCACGTGTCTATGGGCTAAAAAGTGTTGAAAAGAGATTTTTAAGTTTTTATTTTAATTTATAGATATCTCAGAAGGTTGAACTATTATTCACTCAGGTGTAAAATTTTGCCAGTTTTGGAGGAATTTGTAATATCATCATAAGAACTTCTTGATGTGTATTGTATTTCCTGTATATAAAGGAAAAAGTGTAGTAATATATAAGGTAATTATGTATTTTAAAGCAGAATAAATGCATACAGATGTATATGTAAGTTTAAAGGTAAGAGTAAAGGGAATTGAATTTATAATGTTAAACAATGTTGCTTTCGATGTTTCGGAGGTCCGTGTTTGCTCTGCTCCTATTTTGTATTGTTTCATGGACTTTGATATTGAATACTGTTCGGTATCTCCATATCCCTTTTTCTTTCTTCTGTGCTATTTTTTTTTCTTTCAAGAATTTTCAAAGATTATAGTAATTAGAAACGTATTATGCCATTTTCGGAATAAAACCTTTGAATGAAAAAAAAACCCAAAATATATAATCATAAATTATGTTCTCGATGAATAAATATTCATTGGGATTCTGCAAGCAAAAAATATACCCATACCAGATACATGCATTGGTTGTGATGCTTAGTTTAAGATATGCAATTGAATATAAATTGGAAAGGATTAGATTACATAAAAAAATCCCCCCTACTTGGATTTGAAAGTATGAAAAAATCAGGAGACACATATGCAAGGTTTTATTGTATAAAATATAGGGGGGTCAAATTTCTATGAGGGTCATTTTTCAACGTGTGTGAAGTCGTAGGATTAATGGTTTGGAATGTTTTTCTACAGTCGAAAAATGACCCTACTTGTCGTAGAATATTGACCGGGGGGTCATTTTTCTACGTAGAAAAATGACCCCCCGGTCAATATTCTACGGGGGTCACTTTTCGTCGTTACACCGGCAACCACACCATTTTTATATTAAAAAAAAACCAATCGGTTTCTTATCGTATACCCCATCGCTGTGTAATGTGACTGATACTTTAATTGTTATAATGTCCTCCAAACAGTGTGATATAATTAACTTTTTATATCAATAAAAACAATAGATGTTGTCAAAAATCTTATCTAAAAAATAAACCTTATAAAACAAAGACCCATGTCATAAAAATAAATAAGTGGTTAATAGCAATATCCTCAATGTTATATTGAATATTTAAACATTATTTTATTAGTTTTATAATACAAACTGTGATTCATTTCCTTCTATTTTCTTCAGAATGACTCAGAATTGAGCAGTTTGAGTATTTATAAAATTCAAGCCTGCGCCATTTTTTAATCGCCATTTTGAGCTAATTTACACAACTTTCAAATTTAAACGACTAAATTTTATGAATTCACGTGATGACATTAATGTTTCATCATCATTTTCATAGTTTAATTAAACCGATGTAGATATCAATACATAAGGAATGATTAGGAAAAAAAATGGATACCCACCATTTTGAATCACCATTTTGATTTACAGCAGCACCATCACAATCGGCAATCCTCGGCTGACTCCGCTACGCTCCATTCAAACCTCGGATGTGATAGGTGGAGGAATACGCATCAGATCGCTACATTTCTCCGCCGGAAACTGCCTTGTCACTCATTTCATATTTCGCTCTGCCTAAAGTTCTTAGAAAAGGTTTCTTTATTTGTGTAATTCCTCGTGTTAATTACATCCAAATGTTAGTATTCTTTGAAAGCAAGAACACATTGTTGGGCGTGCATCAAAGTAACTCGGGTTTCAAATGTATAAATATTTGAATGAAATTCAAATAAGATCACATGACGGAATCAGCAAGATGGAGGATCACCGTTGACGTCCGAGGATATGTGCGAGGTACGAGTCATCCGAGAAACTCCGATTGGCACCATCATTTAGTTGTAGAATAGTAGGATGCTGGGGAAAATACCAATCTGCAGTGTATGGATATTTGAAAATGTAAAATTCTGAACAAAGCAGAACAGAGAGACACAAAAGTAAAACTAAAACAATTCTACGAAAATTAAATTTCTGAATTCAAGTATTGATATTAGCACTATTAAAATTTTTAGTTTAGTTGCATTACACACAGTGAGATATTCTTACATACTTTTTTCCTACTTGAACAATATCAAAGTATTCGATCCATAAAAGGACATTATTTTCTAACCTTAAATATTCATCCTGTACTAAATATTCTGAAACTAAATCAAAGCAGTTTAGAGTAGAAAAGGGTTTATCACGAGAAATTTTCAAAAATATTATTACCCAATTGGTTATTAGTTGATAATTTAAGAATCTATAGAGGTCTACGGGAGCAAGCAATTTTTTTAAAATAAAAAATACTATAAATATCAATAAATGCTTTAGTAGGAAGATCTATATAAATAATTATTAAAAAGAGAAAAATGATATAAAAATAAGTTTTCACCAGCTGAAAAAATATATATTTTTTATTAATAGCAAATGGGGATTACTCTTTAAGAACGTGTCAAGGTCAAAACTTAGAAAACGTTCAGCTTGAACCTCAACAGAATGTCTTCATATACTAAGTATTCAGACAATATATATATCTGTTACGCATTCTGAGGCTGTTATGGATCGGACAACCTATCGGACAACCTAAGAGAAAATCGGAAAAACATGTCCTCCATTTTGAATAGTCATTTTGACCTTTTTAACACCGTTTTCATGAAGATCAGCATATTTTTTTCGGATTCAGCATACTTGAAATAGGTTAAAAAACTATCATGCCAGACCAAATAATAATAATTTGACGTTAAAACACATTTCTAGTCTTCTTGTTCATGTTGTTAAAAACTAGGACTAGATTACTTTTACACTAAGATCCCCTTCGAAATTATGGTTGAATTGGACTTCCATAAACTGTATCTAGGTCATGATCAATTAGAGTATTGCAACTTTAAATTTGTTTTTTAAGACAGGGATTGTTTGAATCTGTATGAAATGATAATATCTGTGACAATTCTGTATTGCATTAAATGTATGCAATTAGTGATTATAAGAAGATATAGTCACATAAAGTAATAAACATACTCAAATGTTATTTCTTCGTGTAAATATATACGTAGATCTATATAAAAAATTTTGTTCTGAGTGGTTGTTGTCGTTAAAACTAAACTTTCAATATTTTTTTTTTGATAAATACAAAAATGTTTTCCCGTTAACTACAAATATGTTTAAACATATTAAAAAACATAGACCTAAATTAGCTTTAGGTCTATGGGAAAAACAGGCAGCTAGTGCATATAAGTTTGTATGTCATATTCTAAAATTAGAAATAGGAAAAACCCTTAGGTCTATGGGAAAAACAGGCAGCTAGTGCATATAAGTTTGTATGTCATATTCTAAAATTAGAAATAGGAAAAACCCTTACACTATATATAAATCAAGAAAAAAACAAATCAGTGCTGAGTTGGTAAAAAATGCCATTTCACAGTAGGTAACTCATAAACTAATAGAAGAAAACAATGTAGAATATTATTATACGGTAAGTGATTTTGCGAGATTATAGATATATTTATTTCCATAGATAGCATTCTTTTGTCATAAGAATCACAATGAATAGGCAAGGTTTAATAATATAATATATCGTATATAAAATGGTTGAATATTTGGGACTTTAAATATTGAAAATAGCTAACACTGGATAGATGTCCAGAAAAAGAAAATGAAAGTTAATGATTCTTAGAAACACAAAAATATTATGGAACAATATTGAAGTAGGAGTTCAGCGCATTTATTTTATTTGCAGCTTATCAAAATGAATGAAAAATCAGATTTTGCATCTAAGACACCAAAAAGCAGCTACAAACAATTAGATGAACTGGCACAGATAAAACCGGACAATGGTAAGCAAGATATTACACTAGAAACCGATACATGCGTCACCCCTATATATACATGTTCATATATTATGAAATATGGTAAGACAATTTTTTAAATTCAAATTCTTAATTTTTTTTTCAATTTAATTTAATTTTTTTTTAATATTCGTGCATATGATTATCTGTTTGTTTGTTTGTTTCAGTATAGACAAAGATCGTTTTTCATTTTCCTGAATTGTATTATTAAAACTCCTCCAACTAACTCTTCTAGAGATTCCTTCTTTTTTATATCATTTTGTAATAATATTTGGGATAAATACCCAAAATGATTGGTTTTCTAGCTCACCTCAACGGATTTTGGGGAACGTATATAATACAATTGCATATCCTCTGTGTCGGCATCTCAGGTTAAGTTTTTTGGGGCAGTTTTCTTCCTAAGTACTTATTTGCACTTCATTAAATCAGGCATGTATGGAAGAGGCTTCAAGCTAGTGTTTTTCAGTGTACAAGTCAAGTTTTCAGATGCTGCAATTTTAGCAAAAGAATGAACAGGTTGACATATTTGCAGCAGGTTAATATTTTTGGTGCAGGCTGGCTAACGTTTTCGGTGCAGGTTTTATTTCAAAGTAACTATAAGACCTTTGTTGACCAAACTTGCATGGATGATACATTTAAGGATACATACTAAGCATGCTCCGGATGATGTTGAATCTGATCTACATTCGAAGATGAGTGAACAGGTTAATGTTTTGGTGCATGCCATATTCCCAAACAAATATAAACCCTATGTTAACAATAGATTAACAGTAGATTATATTTCTACAGATGCTTACTACCAGGCTTGTGTCTGACCTTCTGTTCTGACTTACATTTTAGGATGAGGTAACAGGTTAAAAGATTTAGCAAAAATCTCATTTCATAGTAATTATGAGCTCTATGTTGACACTAACTTGCATGAATGATACATTCTAAGGATACTTTCTAATGGACTTGCTTTGGATGATGAATTTGACCTACATTTTCCAGATGAGTTAACAGGTTAAAGTTGTTGAAACAGGTCCAATCTAAAGTACGTACATGTATAAGCCCTATGTTGAGCAAACTTGCATAGATGATACATTTTTGTATTCATATGAAGCAGAATTTGTCCAAGATACTATACGTGAAAAGAAGAAAACACTTGTTGGGACCTTCAGTTTGATATTCAGATATATCAACGACATATTGTCAATTAACAATGGCAAATTCTATTCTTAAGTTGATACGATATATCCAGGTGAGCTTGAGATAAAAGATACCACAGAGTTTAACCCATCTGTTTCATATTTGGATAGTCATTAATGGTAATATAACAATCAAGTTCTATGATTAAAGTGATGACCTTAACTTGACAATCGTCAAACTGTCTTACTTATGCAGCAATATACCTTCATCAACTGCGACTATGGACTTTATATATCTCAGCTGATTCGATACGCAAGAACATGCTCAACGTATTAACAATTTCTATTCTAAAACGAGGTAAATTATTGACAAACAAGTTGATGAAACAAAAACATCAGCAGCCTCGTTTCAAGTTCTATGGTCGATACAATGACCTTGTCAGCATTAGTTAATGTTGGACTTTGTCTTACTTAAAGACAGCATTAGTTGAGGTGATCTCTTTAATGTCTGATTTCCCGTAATTTTTTTAAAATGAAATTCATGGTCAAACTAAATTACTTATACATAAATTGAAGCATCTAGTGTGACATACTTCTATTATCCTATATTTATAAATGAGAGTGTGAGTTTAGTCTAATAATAAAAGTTGTTCACTTCGTTACCATTGAAACAGAAAGTGTAAATATGATTAAAAGTTACAATAACGAACTCTAATTTCAATTTCTCATATGGAGTCGCCCGCGTGGCGCAGTGGTTAAAGCGTCTGCTCTAGAGTCGCGAAGTAAGGAGTCAATCCTTACGTCGCGGGTTCGAATCCCACTGTGGGACGTGGAGACTGGTCCTTCGGATGAGACCGTATAAACCGAGGCCCTGTGTCGCAGTAGGTGCTGGCACGAAAAAGATCCCTCACTGCTCAAAGGCCCTGAGTGCCGAGCATAGGACAAAATTTGTAGCTCTCCACCGGCAAGTGGTGGCGTCTCCATATGAGTGAAAAATTCTCGAGAGGGTCGTTAAACAACATTTAATCAATCAATTAATCAATTGCTCATATGGAAAAAAATCGAATATCAAAATAAAATTAAAAGATTAATATTTTTCTATCAAAATGCATGTATTATGGTACATTTTTAGATTTTGAGTAAAATTGACAAATATTCAGAAGGGTTCCTTGCTTCTCTAACTCTGGGAGAAGAGGTTTACACTGGAATTGGAAGCAATAAAACGGCAGCATAAGACAAGGCTGCAGAGGCCGCATTAGAAATTTGGAGTACAAAAATAATTCCAGTAAAGAACGAAACTTAATGAACTTTGTCAGCAAAATAAAAGGTATGGATTGTTAAAAGTTATAGTGTCATTCCTATTTAGAATTATCAATATACTTGTTTAAAACCCCTACCTCCTTGACCACCAACAAAATATTCAGAGCAAAAAAAAAAAAATAAAGTGTTTGGGAGATACCATTTCTTAAAAACAATTCTTGTTATAATATATATTTTACTACATATATAGATAAATAGATTTTTAATTCAACAACCATGTCGTTACGTTACCGAAAATGTCTGTCAAAACAAATCAATTTTCTTTATAATTTCCAAAATATTGCAAAGCTAAATTAAGATTAAATTATACGTTTAAGGATTCACAATTATAAAAGCTATTTTTTTCTTTCAATTATGATTTTTAAAATTCAAAGATCATGTAAGTAAAGAAACGAATAATTAAAAAATAACCCAAATGAAATATACACAGGTAATTAAAATTAGGTTTTTCATGTATCAATAAAAATATTTAGCCATTATTATTTAGGCTCCAAGTTCATTCAAAATTTACAAATCAGTAACAAAGAAATATGAACCTCTAAAATATCAGAGTTGGGATTAGGTGCCACGGAGGAGTGAAAATGTATGAATGAAAACATTGTCGTCTTATTGTAGATAAAACATAGGTTTGAGGAGCTTGACAAAGGTGCGAATGAATTCGTATCCAGAGTGTTGATAATGTTTAAAAATGAAGAAGGAGGAACAAAAAAGAAGAGGCAGATCTAAGAAAGATGCTTAACAAAACTCTGCTCCTAGCTACAGCTCTACAGAGAAGTTATATACTACATTCCTTCACAGGAGCTGTACCAGTAGTCAACAATGATTCTTGTTAGTTGATAAGTAAAATTTGTTATGAGAGATTTTTCTGCTATACATGTTTTATCCTTTTTATATTTCCTTTTCCATTTATTATGATACTATATATTATAGACATGTTTCTTGAAAAAATAACTAAATAACACATGCATATATCATATTCAGAATACTATAAAGGTACTTAGACACAGATTTAAAGTTAATTTTTTCTCTATAATATTACGATTTATATATTTTAATAGCATTTCACACAAAAATTAATTAAAATCTTATTTCATTTAAAAATTATTACATGTAATTTTTTTTTAATTTTTAGGCGGGTTTGATTGACACGTCCTTGCATTTTCACAAATTTTAACTTCATTCTTAATCCTTAGGAAAAATGGCAATCTTGTTGTGTATTAATGAAAAATATTAATTCTATAATCCAGAAAATTCAGAGTAGACATTTTCGAAAGCAAAACAAACACACAATATATTGTCAGTCCGTGCAGTTGTGGTGAGCAGACTTTGGCAATTTAACGCACCCAGTGAATCGTAAACACCAAACAATAACAGGCTCTTGCCTTGTTTACAAAAACTGTGTGCATAACACGAGTGTGTTCGATTTGCTAAACTTTGTCCACAACGGAATGACAATACTTGTGAAGGAGTTTTTCTTTCTAACATTTCTACTCTGAATAAAATTATTTTTTGGGATTTAAGTTTTGATATTTCTCAATAATACACAAAAAGATTGCCACTTTTCCTAAGGATTAAGAAAAAAGTTAAAATTTCTGAAAGTGCAAGGATGTGTTAATCAAACCCGACAAAAAATTTAAAGTTTTAATATTTTTTTAATGAATTAAGATTTTTAATTAATTTTTGTGTAAAATGCTATTAAAATATGTAATTCGTGATATTATACAGACAAAATTAACTTCAAATATGTGTCCAAATACCTTTAATATATCATATTAGTTCCATTAAAAACTTTCAATTTTTTTTGCCTAACTCGTAATTTTTTTAAGGAAAAAAAAATCTTATCCTTGATCGTTTTTTTTAAAAAGTAAAATTAAATTAAATTAAATTTGAACTTGAATTTAAATGTATTTCGAAAGTCGGACGATTGTATGAGTGTAAACCTTGGCAGACTGCTTATGTCCTTATTGTGTATTGCAGCAAAGATAGAGACTGTAAAAACTATATTATAATAAGATATTTAAGAAATAACTGTCTAATTTTTTGGTTTCATGATATGAAAAATCGATTGGCTTGTGTGATAATTTGCATAAACGCCGATAGGTTTTTGCATAAAATGATCACGCAAGCTAATCGATTGATCATCGTCATGAAAAAAAATCTGACAGTAATTCCTTATATTCACGTTCCCTTGATTCCGCAAATTAACTTGCTTCATGCCCCGCTTCTGTCTGTATTTTTATTTTGAAAATATTTACCATTTTAAACAGTAGCTGATATAGACGTACATGAAGAAAGCATTAAACGATTTATGGAAGACACATTAAGATTTCGATTTGATGTAGTGAAAGATCCAACAAAAGAATAATTGATAAATATACTCGAGGCCACTTGCAAACATCTAAACGAGCATTCAAAAACCTATTATTGTTTTACATTTTCCCTCAGGGGCCATTAAAGTCAGGTAAGGAGAATATATCTAAGACTTACAGAAATACAAGAATTAAAAATTTAAAGAAAAGGGTTAAGCATGAAAATTATTTTTAAAAATATAAAGTTAAAATAAGGACATGTTGAAACAATTCCTGTTGATTGCATATAGTCAGGAACATTAAAGATTCCTTAAACAGTGTACCTGGGATATTTGGAGTTTATTTGGACTTGCACTTCTTTCCTAGGTCGGTATACTAGTATATACTTTTATATATAAGAAATAGTATTTAGATTATGTACTGTAGGTATAAGGTCTAGTATTATTCCGTCAGTGTTCAACCAAACCTCTTTGTACTGCTACATATGAACAATTTCTCATATATTATATATATAGTCGATACAATGACCTTGTCAGCAAATACAATTTATCATTGAGTCAAATGCTGACTGACGTTTTTCATACTAATTGTTAGTCCATTATTTAAACATTGAATTGACGACGGATTTTTCCGTTATTTCCCGATCATGAGAAGGAGCACACAGCAGGTGTGATCGGTCAGCAAGGGATGCTCACTCCTCCATGGTACCTGATCCCACCTCTGATGTTTCGGAGGTCCCTGTTTGCTCTGCTCCTATTTTGTATTGTTTTATGGACTTTGATGTTGAATATTGTTCGTTATTTCCATATCCTTCACAAAAAATAAAAAAAATATATATTATTTAAAATGTGGATGGATGACGTTTTCTTTGCCTTCATCACATAAATAATTGCTTTTTTTAAACGAGCATGGTTAAAAAGAATACGTCACTTCATGTAATGAAATTTTAATATGAAAGCAATTTGACTAAAATTTGCCAGAAAAACAGCAAGTTGTACTTTTTCTTTTTTAAATTTTACAACACTGCAGTTTGGAGTACGAACAGCTGACAAGGGGAAAAAGAAGATGACAATCAGTATCGATGAAGGAATCTGGGTGGATTAGGCGAGTCATATGCCTACGCACGGGCAGGTAAAATATCGATTTTAAAAATTCTTTCAAATTCCACTTTTTGTTAAATTGGGGACTTATTTATAACCATAAGCATACAGTAAAGATAAAACCTGAATTCAATTAACCACAAATTGATTGTAATTAACCCACCAAAATGGTAACACGCTTTAGTAACCGTAAAAAAGATAGAAATTGAATGCTAAAACTGTTTTTTATATAGAGTGGGTCTTCGTACCATTTTTTTGTAAACAAATATTGAAAGGGTATAGAAGGATGTATCCCTCGCCATTTTCAAAAAAATGGTACGAAGACCCACTCTATATAAAAAAGTTAATGTTTTCCTACTTAAATTTCGCAACATATTCTCAAAAACTCCAAGTCCAATTGTGCGTTTGCTATACATTGACATTGTGAAAGAAAATTAAAACAAAGCGTTGGGTGAAAACAAAACATGGAGAAAATGTATTGTTTTTTTAAGGAAAATTTACTGGTATAACCAAGCAAAGATGTGCTTATCATACCTTTTTTTGTTTGTGTTTTACTAGCCAAAGTTCCATTTCCACTCACTCTACGCTTTAAGCTCATGTTACAGATAGGGAAAGAGCTGGCGTCACTGGATGCTTCCTGGTGAGGCGATGTTTAGTCAAACGTCCTCATTAAATTTACACTTGAAAATCTTGATAGCATTATTAAAGTAAAGTGAATTTCGAAATTGTGATTTTGGAATATGTAAATGCCTGTTTGTTTGAATTTTTAGTGTTGGTTTCAAATGTACATGCATTAAAATGTGTTTAAAATTTATTTCTAAGTAATTCGTTCAGCATCCTTGAATTTTCTCAATGTCTTTGGTTTGAGAAGTTTATATACTTTCATATAAGGACAGAATAATTGTAAGGTGCATGGCAAAAGTGTCCGTAGAAAAGAAAATCAATGGAAGTTTTTTTTTCTATAAATTATTAACATATCTTTTATTTTCAATTGATAAGATGTACATTTCAAAGTAAACAAAGACAAAAGTTTTGCAGTTAAATTACAAATTTATAATACCAATCAATTTTTATCAAGCATGTTCTTTCATTCACTATGTTGATTATTATTTTTCAAGCGGCTGATCAGACCAAAGCCATGTAGGAGCAGATGTTGGGGGGCAGGAATGATGACTCCACCTGATCTTATAAAAGCCTTCAAAGCGGAGTGGGAGGCGCTAGAGGTCTGTAACCGCCAATGGTGTCTTCAGGGGTTGGAGGAAGATTTGATTGACGGGCCAGTGCAACCAGAAAATTTACATTAAAAAAAATACATGTATGCTTAATTAGTATTCCTTTACAAATTAGTGGCTAAAGTGATGTTAAAGAAAACGATGTTAGATTAAAGAATCTGACATCTGGATATTTTCTTTCTTTTGTCTGATGTAGCATCAGTGTATCCTTCAATCATGTCATATTCATGGAAATCCTCATTTCTCGCTGATATTGGTTGAAGACTAGAGGATTTAAAGGCATAGTGTGATGAATATATATTTTTTTTACATATCAATTGATTTATAATCAATATATCTGCAATATACACTTAGTGATATGTTCATGGATATTGTTGAAGAAAATTTCCAAAAAATATAAAATATTTTATCTTAATTTTATATTTACAAAACAAATTTCAATATATGCTTCACTTAAGTAGTAATTAAGATTAAATAAAACTATAATGAGGAAAAGTATTAAAAAGAGCATACTTACTAGCCATCATCAGTTCCTACAACTGCAAACATTCAGAGAAATGTGCATTACATTTTATATTTTCTAAAATGCAAACTTGAGTCAACGTTCTTTTATCATGATTTGATATATGGGTAAAATTAAAATAAAAAGGGCAACACAGGTTAATTAAAACGTTAGCGCTTTTATTATTATCTTGAGACGTTTTACAAATGCATACTTTATCTTGACAGCAATGTCTAACAAAACTACTAATACTTTAAAAATCTTTATCCTTAATTGAATCTGACAGCTAGTTATAAAATGCTTGCAGATGTTCACACCTTTGAATCCTAATCCGACATGTTTATACTCTTAGTTAAAGAACATGAAAAGGCTATACTCTGTGTGAAAGTTTTGTCAGAAATCAAATATAAAACTCACCAAACCGCGTTGTATTTGTTTCGGCTGCTTGTTTTTTGCACTTCTTATCTCTACCAAAATAGTATAAATCGTAAGTCTGAGTACTGCATTTATTAAAGTAGATAAGCTGTTGAACTGAATTTAAACATCTAAAATTATTCTTATATTGCTTAAATGAATGACACTGTGAGCATTGTTAAAATAGAAATATTAAAATATTTTTGTTTTTTCTTACCTTACATATCTTCTTTTGGATGCTATAAATAAAAAAATATTGATGAAAAACTAAAGCACTTAATCTTTTTTCTTCAGAAAATTAATATTAAGTACTGTAAATCAAGATACCTCTTGAAATCTTCCATTTCGTTCCACACACTATTATTATGCATATGACCACTACCACTGAGCTAATCAACATTGTTAATGATATGTAGAAGAATTTGAAGGAAGCAACTTTCTTTTGGAACAATGGCAGTGTTGGCTCTGCTATATAAGACAGTAATCAATAAATGTATTATATATGTAAGATTATGCTAGAATAGGTTCCAAAAAGGAAAAGATACAATTTTGTTGATATATTCTCAGCAATCGATTTTGAGAACAGTATCATTTATTGCACACTTGATAGACAGTTAACATATTAATGAAACTTCCCGTCCATGAACAATTCTTATCCCTCCTTTTCCGCACTTCTGTTTTAGCCTGGCAACCCCGAAACAGAATTTGAAGCAGCTTTTGGTAAAGAAACAATTGATTCTTTTTTCCGTAAATTTCCAAGGAAAATTCATAAAGAAAATTTACCCACCAGACGTAATAGCCAAATGAGAAATCGCACTTCCTGTTCCGCACATTGTCTTGTATCCAGACTCGCAGATAAATTCTGTTATTCCATTGACTATTTCAACTGTGTACCTAATGGTGCTTTTTTGCATTTTATAGCAGCTTCTTGATGTTATGTTCGAAGTATTGGTGTATGCTAACCAAGGGGTAAAATTGCTGTTATTTCCTACTTTAAGGCACCACCGAATGTTCTAAACAGATTGTGAAGTGTTAAATGTAAATTTTCCATTTAAAATATTAACTTTATGTCAATGTTATATATTATTCCTTCTCTATGTTAATATACCAGTCAGTATTACAATAAAGGAACAACCGTTTGATTCGGAGAGGGTGACAATAAAATCAAGGACAGATCTTTCATATCCAAGTCTGACGAGCAAAAAAAAAAAACATGATAAAACTCCACAAGTCTTGAGGGGGAGGCTCATAGCACTGATTAGGGACAGATTTTTGATTTTAAACATTTTTGAGACTATAGTATTATTTATTTCTAAAGTCTGCCACCACCCCCTCCTCGGAATCAAATGGTCATCACCTAAATGGATCATCTGCAGATGTGAAACAGAGGCTAAATTGGAAAATGACGAAGATATCAAATTATTTAAACAGAGGATCTAAATTAGATTTTGCTTCAAATAAAATAATTTGCATTCATCATATTGAGAATTATAAAGTTTTCTTCATTTTATAAATTAGAAGTTCAATAAAATACCACTTTTCAAATTAATAATATTCATTATTTCTTTCTTAAGAAAAGTATGAGCAGACCTGAAACTGAGAATCCAGGATTGTAATATCCCCCTCACACACGAGTGCAATAGTCATGCCGAAAGCCAATGTTTGGTTGGTGATTCTTTGGCCCTTTACGTACATTTGAATAGCACTCATATATATCGGTGATTCTGTACATTAAAAAAATTACATGTATCAGATCAAAGCTTTATATGCCCAAAATAAGGTATTGTTCCAAGAAATACACCCGTGAAATTTAAAAAGCTCTTGCAACAATTATCATTCAGAAATGAATTCCAAGGAAAATATGTTTTCAGAAGTACGACAAAAGGATAGGCAAAGAGATTGATTGTTTATTGTTTAACGTCCCTCTTGAGAATTTTTCACTCATATGGAGACGTCACCAATGCCGGTGAAGGGCTTCAAATTTAGACCTATACTCGGCACTCAGGGTCATTGAGCAGTGAGGGTTCTTTATCGTGCCAACGCCTACCGTGACACGAGACATACGTTTTTAAGGTCATTTCCGAAAGACCCTTGACTTTCACTTCTAGTGCCGAGCGCTTGGCGAAGGAACAGTCACTACCTTTGTTTACGTCTTAGGTATGACGCGGCGCCGCGATCGAGAATCGAACCCGGACCTCCCGATCACGAAGCGAACGCTCTACCACTAGACTACCGTGACCGGTGATAGGCAAAGAGGTAAGAATTCTTGATATTCAAGAGAAGTGCTTATAACGAACAAGTTTTCTTTTTGTGAAACACTGATGTCCCCATATTAAACACTAGATCAAGAGATTTAAGAAATGGTACCAAAAGAAAGGTTTTGTAACAAAAAAATGTACCTATCAAATAGCTCTAGCACCAAACCATATTACCAACGTTAAAAATTTTATCAAATGAAAGTCGTTCAAATATTGCCTACTTGGTGCTAAACGATATCTAATTAATCAATCAATCAAAAATAGTCAAGATCAAAGGTCAAGGTCAAGGGGTCAAAATAGTTGGAATCAAAGAGAAAGGCGGGTCTGGTGTGTACAAGAAACATAAGTATGAAAGTATGAAAGCCCTTGCACCAAACATTTAAATAAATGGCCAAGGTTATTTTTTTCAAAAGTTAATCAGAATTAACTGCAGCACTCTAGCTCTCAGCTTGAGAAAATCCGGACAGATAAAGCTTATCTTTTTCTTCAAAACATGATTCCCGAGGGCGGGACCAAAACAGTAGGTCACAGTTCCATGTAGGTATATATAGAAAATCTTTAGAGATCTTATTTTCAAGATCTATTTATCAATTATTTGTCACATTTATACTAAAGCAACCTCGGGTAGTGTAGAATCATGTTTGTTAAACTTATGACCCCCGTGGGATAGGAGGAAGGTCAAAGTCTTACATAAGCATCTTCAAAAAAATTCTTCTGCTCAAGAACAACAAAGCCATTTGTAATATGGAAATGAATGCATCGTGAGTAGTGTAAATTAAGTGTAACCCCCCCCCCCCCCAACACACACACACACACACACATACTCAGAATTAACTTTGAAATATTAAATTGATTTCTCTTTTCCTCAGTTAATATGCTCATGTGAGCGTTGTGACCAATTGGCCTCTTGTATACATGTATTGTACTTAATGTTTTTTAACCTACACTTTATTTTACATTTTTTAATTTATTTCAATTTTTTTCATTTTAGAGTAATAGAGTGACTGGATATTCAATGATAGACCAAGAGCCCACTCCCCGTTCCTCTTTCAGAAGTAAGAAATATTCCTTATATGTTTAGTCGTTTACCAGTTAGCTCAATATGCAACAGTTTACTTTCGTCGATAATGGGCGAAGAGGACTTATCAACACCAACACATCTACAGAAATATTCTGTAAAATCATCTGGGCATACAATGTTATTTTGGGAAATAGATAATTCCAAAAATGCAACAGCGGGATTTGAAATATTTCCTGAGACATAAGAGTTTGGTCGATTTGTCCAAAAATTTCCTTCTTTGTTGATTGTTGCAATAATATTAGTTTTTGTTGAGCGTTGTATTATTTCCAAGGAAGTAAGAGCTCTAAACTTGGCTTGGTTCGTTATACGGCATTTAACGTAGATCTTCTTTTGTTGACCATTGCTACCTCCATAGAATCCTAATATGTTCACATAAGAATCTGTAAAATAAAGAAAAGCGTGTTAACTGTTAACCCATTTCTGCATATGAAGGCAAAGGAATACAATAGAACTTATTATGGACTCTAACTTTCAGTGCTTGGACATGGATTTAAACTTCATATTTTCTCAAATTTTCCGTAAAATTTCATGATTTATATTTTGCTATACTTCATACTAAAAAAAATATTTCATCTGAAAGTAACTTAAACTTCAAAATTTTCGACGGATTTGATTGACACAACCGGGTTCTTTAACAATTTTTAATTTCATTCTTAATACTAGAAAAGTAGACACTTTTGGTGTGTATTAATGAAAAATATTAAAACAATAATCCAGAAAATTGAGAGTAAAAAAAATGTTAGAAAGCATGCAAACCTACCCACAACAATGACAGTCCGTACTCAGTGGTGTTTGCAGACTTAAACAATTGAACACACAAAGTGAATCGTAAACCTTAATAATAACAGAGCTCGTGCCCTGCTTACAAAAACATTTTGCGATTCACGGGTGTGTCCATTTCGTTACACTCTGTACAGTGCTGAGCACGGACAGACGATACTTGTGAGGACATTTTTACTTTGAATTTACTGGATTATAGATGTAACAGTTTTCATTAATACACAAAAAATATACTCAATATCAATAGAAATGCAACACCCCAATTTTAGGGTGAAAATTGTATACGGGATATATCTATGTACCAAAAAATTAGGACATCTTTTACTTTGCCAAATCAGATGTTTAATGGTTGAATGATTTTCACTCCATAACCGGAGATTGATTTTTAGCCCTTTTAACAAAAATAAAAAAATTAGCGTTTTAAATAAAATTATTCAAGGTTTTGTACCTGTTAATCATAAGTATTGTACTAAAATCCCGGAAAAAATATCATTTTTTCTCTTCCGGATGTGATGTCTGTATTTCCTCAAAAATGACTGAAGGCACGGCATTTTCATTGCTAATGCTGGAAATTCTCAAAATAAAGAATAAGGAGAGCTACAGATGTAAAATATACACTACATAACGACTTTTCGGGCTCATATGTTTCAAAAGCATGAATGACAGTTCCTTGACCGGAAGTCCAATGGTAACTTCACTACGCCAAGTTAGAGAAAATTCGACCTCTGTGTCTGTAAAACAGGCATTTAAAAATGCCCAAGAATATTTATTTTGCTCAGATAAAGACATTGATTAGCAAAATGTATGGTAGATATTGGGCTAAGTATGTTGTACATGGCGGACTAGCACGTTTTAATTAATGGTCGGAAGGGGATTTTTTAAATTTATCTGTTATCTGTAAAAAGGTCTTAAAATCAACTTCCGGTAATAGAATGGAAATCATTCAACAATTAAATAACTTATTTGGCAAAGTAAAAGATTTCCTAACATTTTTTGGGACAGAGTTATAACTCGTATATAATTTTCACACTAAAATTAGGGTGATGCGTTTCTATTGATTGTGAGTATATATTAGGTATGTGTATCGTGTGTATGTGTATATTTTTTATTAAAAGAAAAATAGGTAACGTCAGGTGCCTGTGATGATATTATACCAAAAAAATTTGAGAAAGTATTAATTGTCCCCCGCTTTCGCGAAAGGGAGGGGACATTAAATCTCATTCGTCTGGTTGTCCGTCTGTCTGTCCGTCAGTCTGTCCGTCCGTCACAAAAACTTTAACCTTGCCCATAACTTTTGATTTAGTGGAGCTATGGCTTTCATATTTCATATGTGTATTCCTTGTGACAAGACCTTTCTTTAGGTACCACCAAATTTGCCCTTTTGACCTTGACCTTGGAGTTTGACCCACTTTTACACAAAAATTCCATACTTTTACTTAGGTCATAACTTTTGAATGGTAGGTACTAGGACTTTAATATTTCACATATATATTTTTTGTAGCAAGACCTTTTATTGGATACCAACAACTTTGACTCTTTGACCTTGACCTTGGAGATTTCCGTACTTATGAAAAAACTTTAACTTTGACCATAACTTTTGAATGGTAAGGCCTAGGGCTTTCATACTTCATATATATAATTCTTCTGAGAAAGCCTTTTATTGAATACCAAGAACTTTGCCCCTTGGACCTTGACCTTGGAGTTTTACCTACTTTTCAAAACTTTGACCTTGGAAACAACTTTTGAACAGAAGATACCAGGACTTTCATATTTCACATACGTATTCTTTGTAGCAAGACCTTTCATTTGATACCAACAACCTTGACCTTTTGACCTTGGAGATTTTTTGTACTTATGAGAAAGCTTAAACCTTGATCATGACTTTTGAATGGTAAGGGCTAGGGCTTTCATTCTTCACATATGTAATCCTTTTAATAAGACTTTTCATTGGATACCAAGAACATTAACCCTTTGACCTTGACCTTGGAGTTCAGTGATAATTTGTAAATAGATGACTTATGATAGGGCGTTCATATTAGACACAAAATGTCATAAAAAATGACATCTCTCCCAAAAAGACACCGAAAGCGGAGGACCACAATTCTTTGAATTTGCTTGTTTCAATTTTGTGTCTTAGCACTTGGATATATTAGCATTTTCAGCGTCTAAGATTTCTCTTTAATCGAACAAAGAGTAAATTAAATCAGTTCATATGAACCAAGGACGAAGAAAGGGGAGGGCACCTCAACTTCTTTCCGAACTTCACTTTATAAGTCATCAAACAGTATTAAATAAATATTGCATGTAGTTGAGTGTTACATTTAAAATTTTCACCCCAAGAAAACTATTGTCAATGGTTTTCGAGTGATGAAAATTTTATATGTTACACTCAACTACTTGCAATATTTATTATATTATACAAAATGTTTTATATAATACATATAACAGTGAACCGTTCGCGCATAAATTCTGCGCTGTCGCTATTTTTGGAATATCTTCCGTCGTCAGGCGATGTTGACTGCTACTACGCTGGAGGGCGTGGCTTCGTTATTCAGCGGGTAATAGTATATTTTAACAAATGTTCTCGACCAATCAGATTCAACTAATTTACATGAAATAGTAATATTATTATCTATTTCATTTGATGAAAACATTTTTAGAAAGTTTTAAAACTGATATTAGTTTAAGGATAAAACACACCATCTTTACAAATTAATAGAGCTTTGAAGGCCATCTATTTGACGTACTGATAATGATTTATGATGAATGGAACTTATATTCAGTAACATTGCTTGCTGATTTGATATTTAGAGGTAATGATTTGAGATCGACAATCATTGTAACAAATGTACAATAACTGGGTGCTCTCAACCAAATCTGAAAGCTTGCTGATTTGTGCTGCAGATCTTTTAGCTTTTAACAGGTCCAGTCCAAAGACTATTTCTACCTACATAGGTATTAATAGCTACCTAGGTATTTAAAGCTACCCAAAGTAGCTATTTTTACCTACTTTTTGCTCTATTTGCATTTTGTAGCCAATGCAGGAACGGCGCAACATTGTGAGCACAAAATGTCTTGATACAGTCACACTGATGATGAATATGACAAAAATTTGGCCCTAAAATGAAAACTTCGTATATTATCAATTTTGCATAGAAACTAATGTAAAATTGCCGATTCAGGAAGTAATCATTTTTTGGCCAAAATTTTGTCATATTTATGATCAGTGTGACCGGATCAAAAAATATGGTATTCACCATGTTGAGCCGTTTGGTCTTTTGGTCGCAAAATGCAGAAATTATATAAAGTAGGTAAAAATAGCTACTTTTGGTAGCTTTAAATACCTAGGTAGCCATTAATATCTACGTAGGTAGAAATAGTCTTTGGACTGGACCTGTTTAAGGGGGGCGAGTGTAGTTTTATTGTTTGAAAACTACAATAGCGAAACTCTTCATTTTTATACCATATAAAACCTACATTAACTTCACTGTATTTGCAAAATTTGGGGGAAATCTACCGTCCAGGTATTTTTGAGGCACCGTCTCGAAATATAGGTACATTTACTATAAGATTATATAGGAAAATGCCCATTTTTAGCACTTTAAGGTAAGTCACTCGTCAGCTTTTTAGAAAAATTCACGCAGAACCTCTTACTTAAAATTTTTTTTATAAAAATTCAATTTTTATAAAATATTTATCTTCAACAATGTATATTTTTTAACATTCATCGAAGAAACTGCTTAAAAATCTACATTAAAGCAAGATTTATGAGGGACTATTTATTGTGGTGGAAGGATATTCAGCAGAAATTTCTGCAAATCTGTATATTTATTAAATTTAATGTCTTGAAACTTTATCCTCACATAATTTTACTCGGAGAATATTTTCCGTTATGATTTTGCAGGAATATCTAATATAGGTCTTAATTTATATTTTTAGAATAAGTTTTACACCTTACCTCAACAAGCTTTGCCAAGAAATGAAGATATATTTAAGAAGTCAAGATAAAATTTACACCATTTTTTGCCTTAAAATCACATATTTTGACCAATATTTCAAAATTAACATCACTGACCCCAACTTTTTCTTTCATTTTTTTAAAATACTCGATACTTGTGACTGATCAGCACTTAATTCCTAAAAAGCTTGATACGAGTATAAGAAAATACTTTATTGCCTTTTTAGTTTTTTAATACCCCAAATATGTTATTTTTAGTGCAAAAAGGTCACACAATAATAAACGCCCATTAATTTGCAAGATTTGTTCTATGATAATTATTATTCTATAATATTAAACTATTTTATGTAAAATAAGATTAAATTTATTAACTTAGTAGCATCTGATAAAATAAAAATAGAGATAAAGTAATAAATCAAAGAGTTAAAATTTAAGTGCAAAAAGGGCAACTTCATTGTACCATACATCAGTAAGATGCACACTGACCCCCTATTTTCTCTGCGATTTTGAGTCATACTATATGAGTACTTATCCAAAATATACTTCCCAAAAAATCCTTGATTTAACAAATTTGACGAGTGACCTTCCTTAAAGCAAATTATAAAAATACTACAATAGACATTTTGTTCAAGCTATATTATGCAATATATGTAAGTAACACAAAATTCTACCGTCTTGTTACCAGAGGGTGCATCTCAAAATGCAAAAAAATTAACAAATGAAAAAATATAGAATAATGGAGATATTCTCACATTTCTATGTGTTAAACTTCAAGAGCGTATGTTTATTACTTTTTTGTTTTAATAATATTTTTTTTACCCCTTTCTTTAAGAGCTTCAGATTATCATAACGTCAAAAACACACTGTAGCGACGTCAACCTACCTATCAATAATTATTGCAAAATTGGTTAAAAAATCAGTTACCGGTATTTCAAATTGTAATTACATTTTCATTCCTTTAATTTCTTAATTTTGTTTAATTTTAATAATTAAGCGAAAAAAATTGCATTTAAATGGTAAATACGCTTCATTTTACGATGATGCGTGTAATATTGCGCAATGGAAACTATAGTCGGCCCCCTTAAATCAGTTTTTGTTTCATAATCTAGCTTTATTGTTTTAAATCAACAGGTTTATCTGGTGTTTTACAAGACTTATCCTGCTTAAAATTCTATACTTCCATTTTACAGTGTTTAGCCGGGACAACAGGTTTCACTTGGCTAACAGAACTGGCACATGTTAAATTAACTGAGGAATATCGCGGAAAAGCAGCATTTCTCTGCATGGTAACTTGTGAAAAAATTCTTTGTAGTGAAATGTTGTGTCGAATCACTGAAAAGTAAAACTGTGTGACATATAATAACGGCAATGTAATTTTCAGCTTTACATACACATTACCGTATAAATACTACATGTATATTAATTTCCAAAAAAGTATTTCATGTAATTAAATTGAATTCACCTAATATGTTGATTTTGACCAAAGCAGGAACAGAACTTCCAAAACTATTTGTAACAATGCACTGATACATCCCGGCACTAGATCGCTGTATCACAGGAATGACATATTCAGGAGAGTCACTAAGCACAGCATTTTGTTTAGTCCAAGTGTAATTCAGCTTCCATGATGGTTCTGTATATTCAGCCAAGCATTTCAAAGTAACGTTTTTATCACCTAAGCGTACGTTATACTCCTCTTCAGTCGCTTTTGCACATGGTATATCTTTAAAATAAGTATCTTCAATTATTTATATTGTAATAAATAAATCATCAAAGATATAAGGTCCATAAAGGAAAGAATATAGGCGAACAGACAATGTGACAGACAATGCATTTTTATTCGCCTTGTTCGCCCAATTCTTCCCTTTCACTACATATATGAAAAGAATGTCTCACACATAACATCCAGAGTCGAACTAGCTGGTTCAGACCATCCTACTGTATTTCGAGCTCGACATCTATACTCAGCTGCATGTCTCCTCTCAATCTTTTCAATTGTAAAGACTGAAGAATTGCTAATAGTGTTATTCTTACAAATCCACTGAAAAGCAAGATTCTGTGATGGATTTGCATCGATGACTCTGCAAATCAGATCAACTCTAGTCTGTCCAAGCAATACTTCTCTGTATACAAAATTTGCCTCTACATATGGGCGATCTATTCAAAAGAATTGAAAAATATGTTTACATTAAGAATTTAATTCGAATAAGAATGAAATTATTGCAAAATAAAGAACATGAGCCACGAAACATCAAAACGGCAACGTACTGGTTACTTAAAATTTATGAATGTTCCCTTAATATACTCTATGATGTGTAGGTTGTATAACAATTTACTTTTCAACAGTATTGTTTTTGTAGTTTTCTTTTTTTTCCCTTACAAATGTATAAAAATAGATGATATGCCACATGACGTTAATGTTAATTAATGTAACGTCGGCAGGATATATTACATTATTTATAGGAGATAAAGGAAATCTACGTTAATGTCAAAGTATCCCCCCAAAGTAAAAGAGCTAGGTTCACTTTATGCATAAAATGGCCTTGTACTTATATCAATTATTTAACAATCACCCTATTTCCCGTTTCATATATCAAAATAAAGAAGACACTTGGTGCTTTCATTTCCGATAATAAAATTTCCTTTTTAGAATCCAGATATTGGAAAATAGGCGTTGAAAAATAGCAATGTTCTTGAAATTTGCAGAAAATATGTGTATTTGACTACTTTCAGCAAAATATTAAAATATGAGAACAGCCCACGATCAAAAAAATAAAACATTTTTGATCTTCAAAACAGATCTTTCATTATGTATTTGCATATTTTGGATCAGAGGTTGTGCTCTTTATGAAATATAAAAAAAAAACAACTTCAACTTAAGGTGATTTTCAAAGAAATTTACAGGATATGCGGAAAATGACGCATTTTATGACATCACAATGCATTCACTAGAGGAAAAATTACGTCATTATTAATAGATACGTGGTTACCAACACTCCAAGTGATAAATTCTGCATTTGCAACCGGAAATTCTCAGGGCCAATTAAGGCCCAAAGTGGCTCTTGCTCTTTTAAATAAAAAAAGAACATATTATCATGAGTAAAAAAAGTAATAAAAAAAACATGAAGCGTTCAACTCTCAGCAATTGTTAGCTTTCATATTGCATTAGATTTATTTTTTGGATAAACTAAATAATAAGATAATAGAGACTTTATCGCAAGATATTGTTCTACAGTAAACAACCAAAATGAAATATTTAAATTCAGTGTAATTTTCTTTATAAAATTCATTATAAATTTAAGGACGTTCAAAATTTTATATTTACATTTGCTGTGTTTTTCTAGTAAGCCAACTCTGAAATTGACCTGCAAACCATTTTCGTGTATACTCACGCGTAGAAATATACATTGAATATATATTGAAATAGGAACAGTTGTCAGACAAACTCTCTATTTTGTTTATGAAAAAATATTTCTACAGTTATACTACATTGAACAGTATTGGAAGTATAAATTCTATTTTGAACATTTATAAAACAACTTGAAGTTAATTATTGTTTAAAGCAAAAGTGTAAGAACACCAAAACGTGCAATGTTTTGACTCAATTTAATTAGAAATTATAATCCTGTTGAATTAACTTAAATACTTCAAATGTGCGTTTGAAATTAACTTGTCACTTTTCCCCCTCGCAATGTTTGTTTGCGTTATTTCATTTTACAACGTCATTTGACATCACAAACGGCTCTTACGTCTAAACAAGGCCAGTTTTGAAAGGCGCTTGATTCACATTAAAGATTAACGAAATAAGGAATTATGAAGAAGGAAAATCAGAGTATGTAAACCTGGAGCGAACGCGCGGTATTCAACTTGTCGGCATGGCCAGGTGTGTAAAAGGACCGAAGACATCCAAAAATATGATTTCAATGCTTTAATAAAACTAGAGGTACTGTGAGAACTGAATTTACTAAATGATACCCCGCCTCCTATATAATAATAATGTCAAAGTCTATATTTTGCTCTTAATTGGAGACCCGAAGTCATAAATGTCAGATCAAAAAGTAACATAGGAGGCGCACAATGGCATTATATAAGAAAGAATAAAATTTAATTCAGATGTATAGAAAGAAGGAATTTGGTACCTTTCAATATTATAGAAAGAATGGTCGTGTCCTTAGTTCGCTCCTGGAAACCCAATCTACAATAAATCTTATACCACTGAATGAAATTTAGTGAGAATTACATAGGATCTGTGATTCATAGCTTCCATAGTACACTTCCCATCTTACTTTTTGATCCGGTACACAATTAAAGCTTAACATACGGACGGAGAGACGGACAGACGGACGGATCCCAGGATTGTAAGTGTTTGAAAACAATGGCAATTAGAATAAATAATTCTCAATATCATTGAGTGAACATGTTCATATTCAAGAAATGCATTCAAAAGAAAACGCAAAAAAATCGTTACTCTTTAAAAATAAACTTATTTGAAATATAATTTCTGTAGACAAAACAGATAAAAAAACGAATGCTAAATATTAGATCACATCAGCGGAAATGCATTTTATTGATAAAGTATGGAACCATATATAGCATTTTGAAACTTAAGGATGATTTTTGTGATATGAAGGTCAATAAGAAAGGTCATTTTGTTTATAATCCAAGACATAAAACAAGAGTGACGAGAGAGAGAGAGAGAGAGAGAGAGAGAGAGAGAGAGAAAGAGAGAGAGAGAGAGAGAGAGAGAGAGAGGAGAAAAATATGCGTGTGTTTCCTTAATATATTGTCTTCTTTATATCAAAAAAGGAAATAAAACTGCGCACACAACATTTAAATAATCTGTTTAATAAACCCCTACTCCTCCAAAAAAAATTACAAAACAATACAACCCCCCCCCCCAAACAAAAACAACAAAAAAACCCCCCAAAACGAACAAACAAAAAGCTCTTTGCTGTGGAAAAAGAAAGGTTTTCGGTCTCTTGTCCACCACAAGAGAAAAACTTACCTCCACACAACCTACTTACTATACTAAGTATGTGTATTACTCTAGAAACACCCGCATAAAATACGTAAATAAAAAGAAATGCATCTTTTAAACAAAAAGTTCAAAAGTTAAGGCAAAGGTATTTTTTTTAAATGGAACAAGATAAAAGTAAAAATGTCTAGCATACCTACTGAAGGATCTTGTCACAATGATTACACATTTGAAGCTTGAAAGCCCTAGCACCAACAGTTTAAAAGATATGGCAAAGGTTGAAGTTTCGAATTTTTGTGTAAAAGTGGGTCAATTAAACCCCAAGGTCAAGGTCAAAAGGAGGTATGAAAAGAAAGATCTTGTCACAAAAAATACACCTGTGAAATATGAAAGTCATTCTCCCATCCACTCAAAAGTTACAAACAAGTTTAATGCTTTTGCGGACAACAAGACAAACATATAGACAGACGGACGATAGGGAAAAACTATACAACCCCGAATCTTCTATGAAGGGGATATAAAAAAATTAGTTTCAGAAACTTTGGTCGTACGTATTTTGGAAAAATATTAAGATGAAGTATATTGAAATAAGGAATAGTATTAAAGCTCAGAAGTCCATTATATAATACAAAATTAGAGCAGAACATCACGGACCTCCAAAAATATCAGAGGTGGCATCAAATCCGGTAAAGAAAGATGATGGATTTTCTCCCAGGCTTTTAGTACAATACTTATGATTAACAGTTTTAAAACCATGAAAACCCAAAATATTGTTAAATTTTATCAAAAATGGAAAATTTTGAATTCTTTTAAGAGGGCTAAAAAGCAACTTTCGGTAATGGACAGAAATTCATTCAACTGTTAAATATCTGATTTGGCAAAGTAAAAGATGTCCTAACTTTTTTGGTACATAGTTATAACCTGTAAATAATTTTCACCCTGAAATTAAGGTGTTGCGTTTCTATTGACGGTGAGCATATTTGCTGACAAATTAATTGTATCGACCATATAGAACTAAAGAACGATGGCTTTAAACGAGACTGCTGATATGTTTGATACAGCAATTTGTCTGTCAATAATTCATGTTTTTTTTTTTAAATTGTTCATACGTAAAGCATACTCTT
This sequence comes from Saccostrea cuccullata, assembly GCF_032062105.1. Classification (NCBI taxonomy): domain Eukaryota; kingdom Metazoa; phylum Mollusca; class Bivalvia; order Ostreida; family Ostreidae; genus Saccostrea; species Saccostrea cuccullata. Next base: position 106,333 of record NW_026929122.1, on the reverse strand, counting down.
GTGTATCGAATCAACTGAAAGTTGTAAATCTCGTATCATAATGCAATCATACCAAGAAACTGGTATTATATATAAAAACTTCTAAATGGAACTTTATGTACTAAGCATTAATACGGATATAAGGAAGATTGATTGATTGTATATTGTTTAACGTCCCTCTCGAGAATTTTCACTCATGTGGAGACGCCACCACTTGCCGGTGGAGGTCTACAAATTTTGTTTTATGCTCGGTACTCAGGGCCTTTGAGCAGTGATCTAGATGAAGGATATATTTCGTGCCAGCACCTACTGCTACACGGGGCCCCAATTTATACTGTCTCATCCGAAGGACTGGTCTCCACGTCCCACAGTGGTATTCGAACCCGCGACGTAAGGATTGACTCCTTTCTTCGCGACTCTAGAGCAGACGCTCTAACCACTGCGCCACGCGGGCGACCAATATTAGGAAGACAAAGAAAAAGAATAAATCTCAATTTTAAAAAGATAAACGTAAACTTTAAACAACTTTTTGTAGCCAGTCGTTTCAAAAAAAGTGCACTTAAATTATTCTTATGCCCCTGTAATGGAAGAATTGGGAGGGGAGGGAATAAAGTTTTTCCCTGCCCCTCCGTCTGTTTGCCTGTCCCGCAAAAAAATTAACCTTACTCATAACGTTTGAAAGGGTCTATGAATTTTATATTTCACAGGTGTATTTCTTGTGAGAAGACCTTTCATAGGGACATCCGAATTTGACCTCTTGAACTTTACTTTGGAGTTTAAACTACTTCGACAAAAAAGTAAGACTTTAACCTTGACCATAACTTTTGAACAATTTTAACTAGAGTTTTCAAACTTCACATGTGTTTTCATATAAACTTTAATAAAAATAAGGAAAAGTGGATAAAACTTGAAGTAATTATCTATCATGTCGTCATTTAAGAATTTCAATAAACTTCTATAGTTTAGACAGATTCCCAAGCATTTCAAATAAAAATGTGGTAAGACAGACAGAAACTAGAGGAACTGTGAACCCTGAGCTCATTAAATAATACCCCGCCTCCCACAAGCTCTTGACAGCTCAGTATTACAGACCCTGAGACGTGCTACTGCTCCAAAAAATCGTATTACTTTCGTGCACTTTTCGTTTCGTGCAAACCGTGTACAGCGTTTCGTGTAAACCGTGCAGCGTTTCGTGCAAACGTTTCGTGTTAACCGTGCAGCGTTTCGTGTAAGCTTCAAAGTGTTTCATGCAAACCGTGTAGCGAGCGTGCGAGAAGCGTGTGAGAAACGTGCGACTTTCGTGTAAGATCAGTGTGAGAAACGTGCGACTTACGTGCAAGAATCGTTTAAGAAACGTGTAAGATTCATTCGGAAGTCAGAAATTAAAAGAAAACTTACATAAAATGTTTAGTGATCTTCTTTCCAATAACGGGTTTTCATCAGTCCAATTTTGAGAAGATAAACATTGAATAAGTATACCCTGTAATATTCTTGTACATCGGAGGGTTAGAATACTGCAAACGGAAACTGTGCTGTTCTTGAAATCTTTAATAGAGGTCACTGTATTTTTACGAACTGGTTTTTCACCCACGAACCAGGAAATTAAGGGCGTAGGTCTTGAAGGCGAAGTACAGCATCTGAACTGAACAACATCTCCCTCTCGAATATCGATAATTTGTCCTGGGGGCTCGAATGTTAAGGAATTGACTGAAACTAAATTATATTATTTATCATTCACATATATTAACAATAGATAAAATGCTCTCAAGTGAATATACACAATCATGTTAAAACACACAAGTTCGGTTACGGGCAGATGCACCGATAAACAGGAATTTGACATCGTATTTGAGCAAAAATGAATTCCATCGTATGGCATTCCTCGACAAAGAGTGTGCTAAAATTTTAGGAATCTGCGATGAGTTGTTGCTGAAAAAACTACAACTAATTTTTTTCTGTATGGTACGGACAGACAACACATGGAAATACAGGAAGTTGACAGCTGATTCAAACAAATATGAATCCCACCATAGTGCATGCCTCAGCAATGTATGTGAAATTTTAAGCACCTGAAATTAGTAGATGCTGAGAAAACCGCGACATTTTTTTTCAGAATGATATGAACAGCCTCACGGATAAGCAAGTTGACATCGGACTCGAACAAAAAAGCCTGAGTCGTGTTGACAATGCTTTATTCGAGTGCGTCATGCACAGTATAGGCATCTATACACATATATAATATAGTGAAAGCTACAAAAAACAGAAAAGAATCATAAGCTAACAGCCCTAAATTGATGGACAATAATTATCTCAACGTTATGAATTATGAAATATGGCGCGAAAAAGTTTGCATGTGCGAAGTACTAGTTTGACATTAAGAACAGACCTAGACGCTTATTTATCACTGACATTATCAAATACATGTAATAATTCAATCAATTATAATGATAAAAGAATAAACTTACACTTTGATGGGCTCCAAGTAATCAAAACAAGTTAGAAAACTGCATAAACAACATGTGCCCTCATGGGCGGAAGTGCATGAACTCTATTAATTTGTACTGTGAACGATTAAGTCGTACCGAAAAATATTCTTAAACATTACACTCCCCGCCTGATATGCTAATATCACAACATACATTGCAAATTCAATCAACATCACTACTAGTGACTAGAATAAAATAATATCAATGTAAAACATCAATTCACATGCAAATGTACAGTTTGCACCTTACACAGACAAGAGTTTCACAATTTCACACACAGGGCGAACATACACAGTCTTTGCATCACCTCGAACAACTTGTACTTCCACCTTTCGGACCAAACCATCGTCGCTAGGGAACACACGCAACACCACTCCCAGGGGCCACTGGTTACGAGGCACATCTCGGTCGCGTAAGAGAATGATGTCACCGACGTTCAAGTTCTCTTTCACGGACTCCCACTTCTGTCTCGACTGCAAAGTTGACAAGTAATCAGATTTCCAACGTTTCCAAAAGGTGTTCGCCAGGATCTGAACGTATTTCCATTGGGAACGATACATCTCCTTGGTATCCAACTCCACAGGATGCTGTGTCATGGTCCCAGTCTTCTGTGTTAACAGAACTGATGGTGTAAGAATGAACGGTGAGTTTGGGTCAGTGGAAACTGGTATGATAGGCCTCGCGTTGATTATTGCGCTGACTTCTGCCATTAAGGTAGATAGAACTTCATGAGTCAGGTTCTGATTAGCTGGGTTTCTGAGCATGTTATCCAGAATGCGTCTCGCAACTCCGATAAGCCGCTCCCATACCCCACCCATATGGGACGCATGAGGGGGATTGAATTTCCACACAGTTCTATGGTCCTCCAAGATTGAGATCGTTTCTGAGTCCTCTACATTAATGACCTTCATGTGTAGTGCGTCGGCGGCTCCAACAAAATTGGTACCTCGATCCGATCTAAATTCTTTGACTTCACCACGAATGGCATAAAATCTCCTCATAGCATTGATGAATGATCCTGTACTCATTTCCTCAATGAGTTCAAAGTGAACTGCTCGACAGTATAAGCATGTAAATATTACAGCCCAACGTTTCGAGTTGGCACTACCTCCACGTGTGCGTCTGGTTAACACATCCCACGGACCGAACACATCAACACCAACGAATGTGAACGGTGGACAAGGCGTCAAACGGTCTTTAGGTAAGTCACTCATCTTCTGTTCCACAAACTTCCCACGCAATCTCCGACAGATTACACAATGAAACAGTATAGAGGATATAAGGCGTTTTCCTCCAGTGATCCAGAATCCTGCCTTTCTCACGGCCCCTTCTGTGAGATGTCTTCCCTGATTCACATAACTGTCTGTTTATGGAAATGTCTAACAATCAATGATGCAACATGATGTTTTCCTTGAATCAAGACTGGATGTTTCTCATCATATGGTAGGTCTGATATCTGGAGTCTAGCTCCCACTCTCATGATCCTTTCGTCATCTATAAAGGGCGCAAGCTTTAGAATGGAGCTTGTCCGCGGTATGGGTCTGCCATCCATTAGAGCTTCAGTCTCTCTAGGGTAGGTATTTAGCTGCACTGCTCTAACAATTTGGTCCTCTGCCTGCTGGATAAGTTCTGTGTCATTAGTTTTAGTCTCTTTGTTCTTCTTTCTGAACTTTGTTGCAAATCGCAGCAACACTCTTATTGCAGATAAGAGAGATTTCCAACTGGAAAATCGCTTGAAACGAGATGTTCTGAGATATCCTACTGTTTCCATGCCATCCGTGTTGGTCTTGCATGTAGTAACCTCAGGACGAATCTCTCGATCACTCTCAGGGTTGACAAGATGAAAACCTTCACTCAAATCAGACTTAGTTTCTGTGTATAAGAAGTCCGGACCTTTCAGCCATGAACTATCCTGAAGTTGAGATGCCAACATGATTCTTGTTCCTGAGTCTGCAGGATTTATCTCGGTACTTATGTAGTTCCACTGATCAGGTTGAGATGACCTGTGGATCCTTGCAACACGGTTGCTGACGTAAATGTAGAACCGTCTACTTGCATTCTGTAGATATCCTAACACTACTCGACTATCTGAATAGTACTGAATGTCACTCAATTCAAGTCCGAGATGTTGAGATACCATCTCACCGACTTCAACAGCCAACACTGCCGCACAGAGTTCAAGCCTCGGTATGGTGTGGCCATGTTTTGGTGCTATCTTGGATTTCCCATATGTGAAGCCTATACGAATAGTTCTATTACTGTCAATAGCTTGCAGGAATGCGACAGCAGCAATCGCTTGCTCTGAGGCATCTGAAAACACATGCAGACATTTCACATCACAGTCCTTGTAGGAATGCTGAAGTAAACATCTGGGAACCTGAAGATGTTCTAGAGATTTTAAAGAGTCCTTCCAATTCCTCCAGTCCTTTATGCGACACTCTGGTAATGGGTCGTCCCAATCTATAGTCTCAGCTATCAAGTCACGCATCAGGATTCTTCCCTGGAGTACGACTGGTGCGATCATTCCGAGGGGGTCAAATAGACTATTGACCACAGACAGCACGCCTCTCCTGGTAAATGGCTTCTCACCGTCCCGCACTCGATATGTGAATGTGTCTGTGTTGAGGTCCCAGACCAGTCCAAGACTGTGCTGCAAAGGTAAGTCAGCCTTAGCAATTTCTAAAGTTTTTAAGTCACTTGCTAAGTCCTCTGTGCAAAAGCTGTTCATGACAGTCTTACTGTTGGACGCTATCTTGTGGAGCTTAAGTTGTCCCTCTTGAAACAGAGTCTCTCGTGTCTTCTGTAATACACTTATAGCTTCCTCTTCTGTTGGGAAGGATGCCAAACCATCGTCCACATAGAATTGGTTGTTAACAAATTCCTTCACTTCCGGATCCTCAGATTGTTCCACACAACGACGGAGACCATAGGTCGCAACCGCCGGAGAAGGGGAATTTCCAAAAACGTGGACGCACATCCTATACTCAAACAGCTCTTTGTGGGGATCATGGTCCTGGTGCCAAAAGAAGCGCAAGAAATTGCGATGATTTTCTGTCACGAAAAATCCATAAAACATCTGCTGTATATCGGCCATTACAGCAACTGGCTCCTTGCGGAAGTGATGTAGGACACCAACTAGACTGTTCATAAGCACAGGTCCTGACATCAAAACGGCGTTTAGTGAGATTCCCTTGTAGTTAGCTGAGGAATCGAAAACCACTCTAACCTGGTCCCTTTTCCGTGGATGGTACACTCCGAATAACGGTAGATACCAACACTCCTGTTCTGCATCAAGTGGTGGCGCCACTTCTGCATGTCCATTCTGCAGCAGCTTTGTCACGAAAGTGCAAAAATGGTCCCGTTTCACAGGGTCTCTTTGAAGACTCTTCTGTAGGATCCGTGCACGTTTCAGCGCTTCCTCTCTATTATTGGGTAAAGCGGAACCTGACTCCTTAAATGGTAATGGGGCTTCCCAATGACCATCTGGTGTTTTCTTAAACTCCTTATCCATGATTTTCATGAACCGTCGGTCCTCGACAGAGTATCCCTCATTCTCATCATCCTTTGTCCGAACAAACACATCCTGTCCAATTCTGTCACCTTTCCCAGTATTTATTGAAACAGCTAAGTGATTATCACATGGTTCAAATGCAGATGGTCGTCCACTACTCAGGATTGTAGTTTTGTTGACGCTAGCTACAGTTGATGGTGTACACGTGTCTCCTAGACAAACGTTACCGATCACTACCCAACCAAGTGGTAGCCGCTGGGCAAATGGAGCAGTCCTTGGCCCCGTCTTCTGTTCCAATACATGGTGTACTTCTGGTAAGTCTCTTCCAATAAGAAGTAAAATGTTTGCCTTCTCATCAAGAGGTGGGATCTGAATACCTTTCAAGTGTTCAAAATGTGTGATCACATCTGGTGTAGGGATCTCTTGACGATCATTTGGAATGTTATTGCATTCGATAACTGGTGGAAGACCAATTCTATATGTCCCATCTAGTGATTCTATAGTAAGTCCAGATATCTGTCTTCCAGTCACGGTTGAGCGTCCAGCACAAGTTGACAGGGTATACTGCACTGACTCTGTCTTAGGGCTACACAGAGCATCAAAAAGTTTTGAACGGGCCAGTGTCCTATTGCTCTGGTCGTCGATAAGAGCGTAAGTATGATAATAGTTCTGAGGCGTTTCAGCGGAGTAAACACGCACAAGTACTGCTTTCCCGCAGGATTTCCCAGAAAATCCTGGTCCGCATACTTCCGTACACAAAGACGTTTGTGGCTCCCCGCCATGGAGCTCGGCTGCTTCACTGACCTGAGGCTCGGGATTGCCTTGAGTCCTATGGGTAACACCAACATGCAGTGCTGTGGAATGTTTATCACTCGAGCATATTCTACATTTAACTGGCACATTACAGTCCTTTGCGCGGTGACTCGTAGACTCACAACACTTGAAACACAAATTGCGGTCTCGCAAGAACTTCTTCCTTTCTGTCATAGAGAGCTTTAGAAATCCCTTACAGTCCTGTAAGCTATGATCTGCATTATGTATAGGGCACTTTGATCCCAGAGAATTGATAGAGTCTCTCACAGCTGTTTTCCTGTTATTCACACTGAGTCCCCTGTTTCCTGTCTGAACTGGCTGTGGATTGCATGAGAATACAAATCCAGGGTCGTTCCAGATAATACTCTGTTCACGAATAAATTCACTGAACTCTCTAAAGGGAGGAAAAGCCACCTTGTGTCTGTTCTTATATTTCACGGCTCTGTCTCTCCATTTGGACTGCAGAGATGGCGGTAACTTTGCGACAATAGGTGTTGTACCAGAGGAAGTGTTAAAGTACGATAACAAGTCTCTGAGCTGTGAGTCCTCCATCACTGACTCAATCTCTGAGAGAATATCCGAGAGTACGTAAAGTTTCTCCTTTTCTCTAACACCGATTTTAGCAAAGTTTTCAAGTTTCCGCTTTAGTGCAGCCTCTATCACTTGTGGGCTGCCATACCGGTCATTTAGTCGATTCCATATACGAACGAGTCCTCTCTGATGATCTGTTGGATTCGATGATCTAACGCTTATTGCCTGAGCAGTTGAACTAGGGCCCAAGTATTTCACGAGCAAGTCCAATTCTTCTGATGCGCTAATGTCAAGCTCCTTCATCACTGATTTGAAACTGTGTTTCCAAGCTAGGTAGTTTTCAGGTCGGTCATCAAACTTAGAAAGTCTTGTAAGAACAAGATCCTTTTTGAGAAGGAATTTCGCAAAGTCCGAACACTGATCTACATGACGAGCTCCTGTATGTTGCGTATGATCTACTTCGGGAGGAAGCAGATTCCTATCAAACGCTGAGGTAGGTTCTGGAGAATAATCCCATGAATGAACGGTGTCTTTCCATGCTTGTTCTGGTAGACAATGTGCTCCAGGAGTGTTGATAAGTCTGTTATCGTGTGTGTTAGCTCGTAAAGGTACGTAGTTTGACGACGCAGCTTTTGGTCGATTGGGGAAGAGTTCCCTTGCAGATGGGTCTGTTACCAATGGCTGTGCAGGGTGATAGGTGAGTCCATTTCTAATACGTTTGGGCGCATGTGGCTCCACGTGTCTAGGAACGAATGCTGGTGTCTCAGCTGATAAATAAACTGACTGAAAGTTCTCCTCTTCAGCTTTCACAGATGTTGGCATGTATTCGCTTGAACACCACGAACTAACATCTGTTAAATCCTCTGAACTAGTAGTGCTGTCCTTAGAATACATTTCTTCAATAGCACGTTTTTCTGCTAAAAGTTCAAGGTCCATCTTGATTAATTGCTGTTTATATATGATTTCAGCTTGAGCTTTCTTCAATGCAGTCTCCTCATCTGCATATTTCAGATGGATTTTGGCGAGTTCCGCGCTTACGGAGACGTCCGACATGATGCGTGAGCTGCGTACAAAGTCTTTCACTGTAAAGCCTGAGTCGTGTTGACAATGCTTTATTCGAGTGCGTCATGCACAGTATAGGCATCTATACACATATATAATATAGTGAAAGCTACAAAAAACAGAAAAGAATCATAAGCTAACAGCCCTAAATTGATGGACAATAATTATCTCAACGTTATGAATTATGAAATATGGCGCGAAAAAGTTCGCATGTGCGAAGTACTAGTTTGACATTAACAACAGACCTAGACGCTTATTTATCACTGACATTATCAAATACATGTAATAATTCAATCAATTATAATGATAAAAGAATAAACTTACACTTTGATGGGCTCCAAGTAATCAAAACAAGTTAGAAAACTGCATAAACAACATGTGCCCTCATGGGCGGAAGTGCATGAACTCTATTAATTTGTACTGTGAACGATTAAGTCGTACCGAAAAATATTCTTAAACATTACAGGACTCCTACCATATGCCTGAAGAAAGAATGTTTTAAAATTCCAAGCATATGTGATCAGTGGTTGATGAATAAACTGTGATAAAAAATTGTTATGGATAGACAGCTAGACGGACAAACACACGGGTAAAACAGTATAACCCCTCTCCTTTGTAGCGGGGATATCAAAAGCTTGATCGCGAAATTAATCGTCGCTGAAAAGTTAAAACCCGGTAAATCGCAAAATAATGTCGTTGCGAATAAAAATAGGTTAACAGTATATAATCAAATAAGATAAAGAAATGCATTTTTTAAATTTCATTTAACACAAGTTCTTTCTGGGTTTCATGAAATCCAAAAAACGCTTGTGGTCAATAAAATTTAAAATTGTTTTTTTAATGATTATTTTAACTATGTGACATTCACTTTTAACTACTTTGAACTATGTACAGCTCAACACACTTTATAAACTCACATAGTTTTTTGCACAAATTAAAGTCATATTTTTCTTGCAATAAAGCTTAAAATTATCGAGTTTCAGTACGAGGCATAACCCTTATACATGTAGTACTAAATTGTTTCATGTTACAGGTGCACATTCTCTAAAATCATTATCTTACGAGTAAGTTATAATAGTCAGCGTTTTAAAAGGAAATTTGTTTATAAATTGTATGATATTAAATGTGTATGATTCTATTAAAGGTTTTTACAAATTAATTAATGAAACTATCTTTGATACTTTTTTGTTGAAATGTTTAAATCTACTTCTCAAAGATGAGTATTTTTTAAAGTACTTTACACATTTCCATACTTGTCTTGCTTTTGTCGAAATTAAGCGCCGAAAAATGACAAAACTGCATAAAGAAATCATGTAAAATGATGAGATAATAAAGTATTGTTTATCTTTCAACATATATTGTAGAAAATTGTAAATATCGAAAAGTAAATTCATTTACTTTTATCGTCCGAAACTCTGAAATTTTGCGATGGAAGGTATCTTTCATGATGCTAGATTTCAGGAAGTTAACCTGATAATATGCCATCTTTTTAACATGGAAAGCAGTCGAGCAGATGAGAGTTACTTCTTTCATCTTGCGCCTTAGTGTTCTATGAATGTTCAGAAAATACAGAAGTTATATGAACTGCACTGTTTCTGTATAAAGGCAAGGCAAAGGTATGCTTTAAAATGAACGGATACAAAGACGGTTGCATTTAACGAGAAACAATGAAAAAAGACGTTTGAAACTCTCATAGGATAACAACCGAGAGCATATAAAAATCCTACCAATTATTATGTGTGAATTATGTATAAAGTAATGGGATATGATCAAAATTAAGTTATAAATCATTTTAAAAATATATCTTGTTGTAACATTACACTATTTTACTTTATAACAATGTGACCTTAATTTGTTCGAAAACCATGTGAGTTTAAAAAGTGTGTCAAGCTGTATTTGTATAATTTATAGTAAGACGCAAAGAATTACTAACGATAGTATTGTTCTCCCGCTTTCCTTCAGGTCAATTTTCAAAAGTTTATATATATAACGATTTTCCATATTCATATTCATATCTACATGAATTTCCATAAAACATTACTTTTTGAGGAAAACAAAGAAAGATAATCCTACAACTTTAGTAAACCTTGCGTTTTCACTATAGAAATCAATGGAAAATGTAAAATATTTTTAAACTTCTTCCACCCCCCCCCCCCTCCCGTGAAACAAAAATTCATTTATACAGGTAATATACACTGTCATTTCACAAATTCATACCAAAGATTTTTGTGTTTCAGGGGGAGGGGACATATGTTTACTGACCAAAAATGACTAAAGTTTTAATTTTTCAACAATTTCAAAGGGGTTTACGACTAAAACATAGTATTTTATTAATGAAATATGTTTAAATTTTATATGCTTAAGCATAAGAAAAGAGGTTAAGAAAATTCATTCACATTTAAAAATATTTTTAAAAAGTCGGTGATGGTGTAAAGCCCGGTTTCAACGGAAAATATCGTATACCCCCTTTTTTAAAGAGCTAGAATGAGGGATAATTAACTAAGTCACACTGGTATTAAAATTTCTTAATCAATAATAATTGAACAGATCTTTTCATTCAACGAAGACTTCATTACCAAATTGTCATTAATATTGAATTAAATAGGTGTAAAATGTAGGCGGGAATCAAGAGTTCGCGTACGTAGTTCTTTAGTGATTTCTAAAATATATATGTACTTTTAGTGAAAAGTAGTTCTTATATTGCCAAAAAAATATCTATAACAACAGATACGGAATATTTAAGAATTGTAAGCGCTATTCAATTTAAGCGAAATCAATGCCCTTGGTTATTAATGCAAAAATCGAATCAACGCTATAAAATTTTGCTTTCATATACACCGAAAAAAGAAGTGCATGTTTACTTCTTATACATGTAAAAGATTTTGATTCCAAATAATTATTTGAAATCTTTAATTTTATATTTACCTTTGATGTAAAAATATGAAAATGCAGTGCTCTTTACTCTTCCTTTTACAGCTTTACACTCAATGACAGTGCCATGTTCTGGGTGAATTACTTCCAAACAGAATAAATTCAGAGTGAAATCACAACACGAAACATTGATGGTGTTTTTATAAACCGAGCACTCATGTTGAACCATGTTAGCGGTAAACACAATGGAAGAGGCAACTTTAATTTCCACTATGTCATAGCTTCCATTTACACTACATTGAACTATAGCTTTGTCAATTCCATCAATTATTGAGGAAACCACAGAAACTTTGAGTTCACCTACAAGAAATACAAGTATAATTGATTAACATTTTACTGCCTCAAGTCAAGTTAATCAATTTAAAAAGAATTATCATAACCAAAGTAGAAAATGTTTACCATATGAGAAAAATGACCAAAAAAACCAAATTATGACAGAAAATGCCATGCTTTCCTCATGAATCCTGAATGGTGTTTATTTACTTTGTCAAATCACTTAAGGAACTTATGGTTCTATATTAATCTATTAAAAGCAATGTGGACGATTACACGTAAAATTGAGGAAATGCAATGATAGATCATTACTAAAGCGTAATAGTGCCATTTCGACATTTTGATTTTTTTGATTTCCTCACTTTAAGATGTATATTTTACACTTAATCTGTAATTTTTACACTTTAAATGCTATATTTTAATTTGTAAACTCTAAACTTTAATCTGCTTTTTTTTTTATACCATTGCTTGAATAGTAGGAGGGTATATACATGTGGTGATCGGGATGTCCGTCCATCTGTCGGTACGTCCGTATGTCCGTCTGTTACGCTTTGGGTATCCAACTTATCCGTAACTCCTCATACCAATAAATGAAATTTAATTGAGACATTTACAGAAACTTTATTACATAGTTCTTTTATACATCTCCTATTTTACACTCCTCCTATACCACTGAATAAAATTTAATGATAATTTCACAGATTCTTTATTGCATATTGCCATGTGAACCCTCTATTTTACTTTATAATCCGACACTTATTTCGTGTATACATATCATTGTTAAACATGGACGTCACCACTGTTATCTTATGGAAGCTGATGGAGAGGAGAGGGGGCTATCGTTTAGTGATCCTTCTAAGTGCTCACAGTACATGTATCTCTTGCTTGATCCGTAAATTTTACACTCAAATCTATTATATGTAAATTTCATTCTTTAATCTATAGAATGAACCCTTGAATAAGTAACTTTTATCCTTTATCTCTGAATATTATATTCAATCTGCAAATCTTTAAGTTTTCTTTGACTTTTACTTTTAAATATGTAAAATTATCTCTTTAATGTGTTGAGCTCTAAATAGAACGCAAATCGAATTTGTCATTTTTACACGTACACATTAGGTAATTTTTTTTTCATTTCCATTGGTAAGCTTTACACTTTAATTTGGAGATACATGTCATTTTGTATATTATAAAATCTGATCTATATTAATGTAAATGTCAAATCCTCTAATAATTTTTGTGAAAATTAGTTCAAACTCAGGAGTAGCAAATTTTTTCAATAAAGAAGATATACTGTATATCCTTAGTAATGACGTTTTTTGGGTGTCGGAATTCTACAAGGAAATTGTCAAGAATCTACTTTCAATCCTGTATAGAAGTATTTTTAGCTCACCTGAGCCAAAGGCTCAAGTGAGCTTTTCTGATCACAATTTGTCCGTTGTCTGTCGTTGTCGTTGTTGTTGTAAATTTTTCACATTTTCGATTTCTTCTCAAGAACCGCTGTGCCAATTTAAACCAAACTTACCACAAAGCATTCTTGGGTGAAGGGGATTTAAGTTTGTTCAAATGAAGGGCCATGCCCTCATTCAAGGGGAGATAACTGGGAATTAATGAAAATTTTGTGGTATGTTTTAAAAATATTCTTCTCAAGAACCACTGTGCCAGGAAAGATAAAACTTATGGGGAAACATTCTCAGGTAATGTAGATTCAAGTTTATTCAAATCATGACCTGCAAGGGTAGGGCGGGGCCACAATGGCCGACCAAAGTTTTACAGAGAAATATATAGGAAAATTCTTTGAAAATCTTCTCAAGAATAACAGAGCCATAACTGATCACATATATATGGAAGAATCCTCTGGTACTGTAGATTCAAGTTTGTTCAAATCATGACCCCCGGGGGTAGGGCGGGGCCACAATGGCCGACCAAAGTTTTACATAGAAATATACATGAAAATTCTTTAAAAATCTTCTTATCAAGAATAACAAAGCCAAAATTGATCATATATATATTGAAGCATCCTAAGGTGGTGTAGATTCAAGTTTGTTCAAATCATGACCTGCAAGGGTAGGGCGGGGCCACAATGGCCGACCAAAGTTTTACATAGAAATATACATGAAAATTCTTTAAAAATCTTCTTATCAAGAATAACAAAGCCATAATTGATCATATATATATTGAAGCATCCTAAGGTGGTGTAGATTCAAGTTTGTTCAAATCATGACCTGCAAGGGTAGGGCGGGGCCACAATGGCCGACCAAAGTTTTACATAGAAATATACATGTATAGGAAAATTCTTTAAAAATCTTCTTTTCAAGAATAACAAAGCCATAATTGATCATATTTATATGGAAGCATCCTCAGGTAGGGTAGATTCAAATTTATTCAAATCATGATCCCCTTCGGTAGGGTGGGGCCACAATGGCCGACCAAAGTTTTACAGAGAAATATATAGGAAAATTCTTTGAAAATCTTCTCAAGAATAACAAAGCCATAACTGATCACATATATATAGAAGAATCCTCAGGTAGTGTAGATTCAAGTTTGTTCAAATCATGACCCCCGGGGGTAGGGCGGGGCCACAATGGCCGACCAAAGTTTTACATAGAAATATACATGAAAATTCTTTAAAAATCTTCTTATCAAGAATAACAAAGCCAAAATTGATCATATATATATTGAAGCATCCTAAGGTGGTGTAGATTCAAGTTTGTTCAAATCATGACCTGCAAGGGTAGGGCGGGGCCACAATGGCCGACCAAAGTTTTACATAGAAATATACATGAAAATTCTTTAAAAATCTTCTTATCAAGAATAACAAAGCCATAATTGATCATATATATATTGAAGCATCCTAAGGTGGTGTAGATTCAAGTTTGTTCAAATCATGACCTGCAAGGGTAGGGCGGGGCCACAATGGCCGACCAAAGTTTTACATAGAAATATACATGTATAGGAAAATTCTTTAAAAATCTTCTTTTCAAGAATAACAAAGCCATAATTGATCATATTTATATGGAAGCATCCTCAGGTAGGGTAGATTCAAATTTATTCAAATCATGATCCCCTTCGGTAGGGTGGGGCCACAATGGCCGACCAAAGTTTTACAGAGAAATATATAGGAAAATTCTTTGAAAATCTCCTTCTCAAGAATAACAAAGCCATAACTGATCACATATATATAGAAGAATCCTCAGGTAGTGTAGATTCAAGTTTGTTCAAATCATGACCCCCGTGGGTAGGGCGGGGCCACAATGGCCGACCAAAGTTTTACAAAGAGATATGTAGGGAAATTCTTTGAAAAATCTTCTTCTCAAACATAACAAAGCCATAATTGATCATATTTATATGGAAGCATCCTCAGGTAGGGTAGATTCAAATTTATTCAAATCATGATCCCCTTGGGTAGGGCGGGGCCACAATGGTCGACCAAAGTTTTACAGAGAAATATATAGGAAAATTCTTTGAAAATCTTCTCAAGAATAACAGAGCCATAACTGATCACATATATATGGAAGAATCCTCTGGTACTGTAGATTCAAGTTTGTTCAAATCATGACCCCCGGGGGTAGGGCGGGGCCACAATGGCCGACCAAAGTTTTACATAGAAATATACATGAAAATTCTTTAAAAATCTTCTTATCAAGAATAACAAAGCCAAAATTGATCATATATATATTGAAGCATCCTAAGGTGGTGTAGATTCAAGTTTGTTCAAATCATGACCTGCAAGGGTAGGGCGGGGCCACAATGGCCGACCAAAGTTTTACAGAGAAATATATAGGAAAATTCTTTGAAAATCTTCTCAAGAATAACAGAGCCATAACTGATCACATATATATGGAAGAATCCTCTGGTACTGTAGATTCAAGTTTGTTCAAATCATGACCCCCGGGGGTAGGGCGGGGCCACAATGGCCGACCAAAGTTTTACATAGAAATATACATGAAAATTCTTTAAAAATCTTCTTATCAAGAATAACAAAGCCATAATTGATCATATATATATTGAAGCATCCTAAGGTGGTGTAGATTCAAGTTTGTTCAAATCATGACCTGCAAGGGTAGGGCGGGGCCACAATGGCCGACCAAAGTTTTACATAGAAATATACATGTATAGGAAAATTCTTTAAAAATCTTCTTTTCAAGAATAACAAAGCCATAATTGATCATACTTAGTTCACCTAAGCCAAAGGCTCAAGTGAGCTTTTCTCGTCAACATTCGTCTGTTGTCTGTCGTCGTCGTCGTTGTTGTTGTAAACTTATTACATTTTCATCTTCTTCTCAGGAACCACTGGGCCAATTTCAACCAATCTTACTACAAAGTATCCTTGGGTAAAGGAGATTCAAGTTTGTTCAAATGAAGGGCCATGCCGTTTTCCAAGTGGAGATAATTATGAATTAAAGAAAAATTAATGGCATTAAAAAAAATAACTACTTCTCAAGAACCACTAGGCCAGGAAAGATGAAACTCATTTGGAATCATCCTCAGGTAGTTTAGATACAGGCTTGTACAAATCATGACCCCCGGGGCAAGGGTTGGGCCAAAATGGCCGAGCAAAGTTTTACAAAGGAATATATAGGGAAACCTTTTAAAATCTGCTTTTCAAGTACTCCAAAGCCATGATTAGTTATATTTCTATGGAAACATACTCAGGTAGTGTAGTTTCAAGTTTGTTCAAAACATGACCCCCGGGGATATGGTGGGGCCTAAATGACCTACCAAAGACTTACATAGAAATGTATAGGAAAATTCTTTAAAAATCTTCGTCTCAAGAATAACAAAGCCATAATTGATCATTCCTAGTTCACCTAAGCCAAAGGCTCAAGTGAGCTTTTCTGATCAAAATTTGTCTGTTGTCGTCGTCATCCTTGTTGTTGTAAACTTTTCACATTTTCATCTTCTTCTCAGGAACCACTGGGCCAATTTCAACCAATCTTGCTACATAGTATCCTTGGGTAAAGGAGATTCAGGTTTGCTCAAATGAAGGACCACACCCTTTTCCAAGGGGAGATAATTATGAATTAAAGAAAAAATTAATGACATTTTTAAAAAATCTTCTTCTCAAGAACCACTGGGCCAGAAATGATGAAACTCATTTGGAATCATCCTCAGGTAGTTTAGATTCAATTTTGTTCAAATCATGACCCCCGGGGGTAGGGTGGGGCGAAAATGGCCGATCAAAGTTTTACATAGGAGTATATAGGAAAAATCTTTCAATATCTTCTTCTCAAGAACCACTGGGCCAGGAAAGATGAAACTCATGTGGAATCATCCTCAGGTAGTGTAGATTTAAGTTTGTTCAAATCATGATCCCCGGGCTGGGATGGGGCCAAAATGGCCGACCAAAGTTTTACAAAGGAATATATAGGGAAACCTTTTAAAATCTTCTTTTCAAGTACTTCAAAGCTATGATTAGTAATATTTATATGGAATCATCCTCAGGTAGTGTAGATTCTAGTTCGTACATTATCATGATCCCCTGGGGGGTTAAAATTCAAGCCCCCCCCCAACCTCTGTAAACTGCAGTTCTGATCTGAGAAATGCTTTTTCTTAGCCGACGTGCTCAGATGAGCGCTGTGGCCCCTGGGCCTCTTGTTCTTCATTACTGTCGTAAAGAACGATATACGATAAAATATATATTTTAGATTATGTTTGCCATCTGATTTCGTGTCCCTTTTAGTGTTGTATACCCTGTTAGCTTCATTGAATAAGACAATCAAGTATACAAATTACACACACAAATGCATATATGCTGTTCGGTAAAGCGTTTTTGATTAAAGAATTTTACCCCTGTCTGCCCATTATTTCAGGAAAGATCCTCTCTCTTAATATCGCTTAAAAGCTCGTATGAATGTGAACCTTTTTCTTTAACAACTATTGATAGATTCCTATTCGTTTTGAGATATTTGCCTTTAATTCCTTAATGGGGATGTTAAGCCAAAAAAATGAGAGGTTGCATATTGTTCAGAACACTATTTTGAACATTTTTTTTCAATATTACTTATCAAAATATTCCCCACTTTTAAGATACAAAGCGTAAAAGATTTAGCATTCCGGCCCCCTGTGGCCCTCATTTATGTACCTTATGACATAAAAATCATAATATATACTTGTAGTTGTAGACTTTTTACATAAAATGTTTCAAACCCATTAATGTATACAAAAATATTGTTTGTTAAAGAGTTATTGAATGAAGACGTTTGACCAACTCAGCCCTTAATGTGATAAATCAGCGCTTTTTTCATGATATCATGTTAAAGATCTTGTCATTCTACACAAATATTGTTCAGTATATTTTAACAAAATAATTATATGTTAAAAGATATCTGATGCAAAATTGCTAAAAAATCAATCATTATTCGTGTTAAATTTTTTGACCCCTATCCAGTTTCTATACTAGGCTTTTTCCAGATGAAATTTAAACTCAGAAACAAAATGGTAACATGTTCTCTATCACAGCGTTTAAAGCTAGCTTAAGCCTTTTTTAAGTTCAATAACAGACAAGGAGGTCCTCTGAATTTTAATAAAAGTGCGATAACTTTCGACCGAAAGGGATTTTCAAACAATCGTTGAGTCGGAATTAAGGTCGGATAATCCAGCAAACATAACTGAAAATCTGAAGGAAATACATACATCACTGAGAAATCGTCTGCAAAAAATTTGTGTAGGAAAAAAAAGAATGATAACTAGAGGCAAGCTCGTTTTTAAGCAACGAGTAGGTATTCCGTCGTAGACAAGGACGGAAAGTATCGACCTTGGGTCATGGCACTTTCTTAAGGCCGCTTTTCGCTATGCGTCCTAACACATTTATCTAAACTCATGCTTCTATTTTGCCTTATGCGTATTTTAATTTACACTATGTGTCTTGACATGCATTTTTAAAATACATAAAGAGGAAATTTATGCACTTAAAATTTTTTTAGCTGCATGAATCATTCCTTATTTCCTTTTTTATGATAATTCTTGGAAGATATAATTCATATATATATTAAGAAAACCTCGTATATACTAAGAATATATTTCGAAATAAGTTTTTTTTTCTAATTGTAGTTTTCATTTATTTAGTATCGTCTTTGTTTTGAGTATCTTGGGGAGTATTTTTTGCTACCATATGGAGGAAAATAAGGCTTATGATTCAACAGGTCGGAGAGAATACTCGAAATCGGGTATTATTTCGAAATTCCTAATACTAACAATAATTGTTTAATAAAGGTTGATAATCAAAACTTCAAAATTTCCTTATGCAAACACCCCATAAATGTATCTGATAGAATCTGGAAGAATAACACAAATTGTATTGGCGGAATTGTCATGGCTTTATATTAAAAATCAACATTCACATTTAACATGCAACTGGCATGTTCATACAAATCAACATTCACATTTAACATGCAACTGGCATGTTCATAACCTATGCGCCGATCTTACAACTGGTAAGCTTTTGGCAGCATAGCATTCACAAATATCAAACAAACCATATCATAGCTGGGGGACCTGGAGAAAACAGTATCCCTCAGCAAACGGTTACTTGTCAAAATTGCGCCAATTGGATTTCAATCATAATGAAATCCAACCGCCATCATAGCGGCCGAATTTTGACCACAGTTAACATTCATCATTCACAAATCACACAAATTATTTCACATCACATCATAAAGCCACAACAGTTCCTATTCCCAAAATTCATGCACAGTCACTTTGATGGATAAACAAAGTTATTACCAGAGCTGAATTGCCTAAGAGCAGCCTGCATTGTTGACAAGAAAATTTGATTATCTAAGGGAGATAAGTGAACTCCATCATTAAGAAAGAGTTTTCTTTGATCAATTCTGATATCAGGATACTTAATTGAAGCACCATTTGACCTTAAAACAAAGCTAGCAACAGAACTATTAATCCTAGATCTCGATTTCTCTGCAGCAACATTTGAAAATGAATGACACCAATATACCCTGGGCAAAATATGTGACCAAACAATGCAAGTCAAAGGCATAACCAAACGCAACTTGTTGATAACAGTTTTCATAAATTTTTGTTGTCTTCTTAAAGGATTAATATGTTTGGCAATGTCATTACCACCTACATGAATAACAAGAAACCTTGGATGTGGCTTTGTAGAGTATAGGTCCGAAATAACCTCGTTGAATTTGGAAAACTCAACCCTGGTAATACCTTCCACAAAACTTTTAACCCTGTCAAAGAAAGGTCTGTGCCAAATTCTGGAGAATTCAATGCAAATTGTTCTGTTCTTTTAATAAGGGATGAACCCACAATCCAGATTGAATCTACAAGATTAAGAAACAATACATGAAGCAATCATAACAGTCTACATAATTATGAAAAAACAGCACAAAATTATAACCCAACTCTAATTTTGATACCCAGATGACATCAATATGGCCATGTGTAACCATCTTATTAATAGTATTATTTACATCTAAAATGTAATCAATTCAGGTCTGAGATAAAGCTTGTATGCATCTGATACCCATCTTCCCTTTCTTTGAATTTCATGTTCAGATATGCCAGACAAATACATGTACATATGTGTAGCAGCCCCTATTCTAAAAGAGTGTGTTTTGAAAGTGTTTGTTTCAATACCTAAAAATCTTAATGCTTTGTGCAAAACACTTGAAAACTGGTATGTTGATAAGGGTAATACATTATAAGTCAATGTAAGTAATACTGTAGTTTTCACACAATAAGACCCCAGTCGGCCCACTTAATACACAAACGAGGTTCTTTTTCTTTTTCGGCTTCTGCCAGAAAAGCCCTAGTTTTGAATATGTTGCAGTCCGGTGATATTGAAAAAAAAATCGTGTTGGTCAGTATCCCAATAAAATGGTAAATAAACAGAGTGGATCATATCATGGACGAAAATTTGTTTTTTTTAAATGGTTCTTACGAAGAGATCAATAAAAATAATCCTAAACAGCTAAAATTGAAATTTGTCTTGAACAGATTTATCATTTCTAAGCTGACATAAGCTTACGTGTATAATGTCATAACCTCAGTAAAACTATTAGATTTAGAAATAATTATTTTATATGAAAATTGTGATTATGCTAGAAAATGACGTACAGAAAGTTCAAATCATTGATTATGCAAAGTACTTGAAATTCATTCCGTTGTCACAATTTTTAACGTGTCTAGAATAAAAGCACCTTCGGTCCAGTGAATTATTTCTATAAAAATAAAGAGGGACGAATTTTCAAGAAGTGATTTATGTATAATACAAAATTTAGCGCAATATTATTATACCTTTGGAAATTTGTTCCTATATAAATCTATACGAAAAAAAGTCTAACTTTTCTAATGTTTTCGCTGAGCGGGCATAAAAAGATCGATGTTGGACCGCTGAGTTAGATGCTGGACCGGTCAATGAGATGTTGGACCGCTTACGTCACAGTATAGGCGGGGTAAGCTATGTTACAAAGCGAAATGTAATAACAACGCGAAATGTAATAACCATGGATTATTACATTTTGCGTTATTACATTTAGCGTCGAAATCAACGCAGAATGTAATAACGCAAAATGTAAAAACACACTTTTAAGGTTTATAACATTTTGCGTTATAATATTTTGCGGCGAGATCAACGCAATATGTAATAACACGATTTTTGGATTATTACATTTTGCGTTGTTACATTTTGCGTCGAGATTAAGCAAATAACAAGAACGCAAAATGTAATAACATACTCTTTGGTCAGCCAAATTTAGTACAATTTTTAATAGAGAAGTGGCCGATGAAGAGGAAATAAAACAAAAGAAAAAAAGTGATATATGCATTTTTTTTTTTTACAATTAATGAATTTCTCATTTGATTGATTTAATAAGCTACATGTATATAAAATCAGTTTAATAAATATTTTCAAATAATAGGTGTTGCAAATTGGAAACACGCGTGTGAAGATGGGATTGTTGGAGGTATTGACCAGTGTAATAAATCTAAAAGAAAACCTATTTTTCTGTACTGGCAGGTGTAAATATATATCGGAAGTGGTTTATTGACAATTGTAATACCATACTGTTCCATGCAAATCACCAGCATTGCAGGCATACAAAAACACCCCCTCCCCCTCTCTCCATCCAATAATAAAATTGATTGTTTCTGCATGTCCATAGCAATACAATGATAAACATACTAAGTAAACACTCCACTCTATCCCTGCCCTTCCTCGCATGACACACACATACAGTTCTTTGTTAACCAATGTACGCATGCCAAACATGCATATCAAGAGCTAATAATGAATCTTTGGTCAATCTTTGGTAATTAAATAAATTTTGTGTTATTGGTTGGAAATTTAATAAGACTATTAAAATATGCTTATCAAAGTTAAATTGATGCTTTATAATTTAGCACAGTGTATTCTATATAACTAAAGTCAGAGTCAGAAAAACGATACATTTTGATGTATTTATGTCCGTAAAAGCCCTAACGTTGATCTCATTGTTTAAGTTCTAAAAATTTTGTACAGCGTGTCTCCCATGTATGTTATACGTATATTTTGAATTAACTTTATGATCTTTTTTGTTAAACGCAATCAAAAAAAATTAATCATATTTTGTTTTATTACATATTGTTTTATTACATTTTGCGTTGTCTTCAGTGCAAAAATAAAATAACGCAAAATGTAACAACGAAAAAGCTCATTATTACATTTTGCGTTGATCTCGACGCAAAATGTAATAACGCGAAATGTAATAATTCTCCAAAATGTGGTGTTACATTTTGCGTTATTACATTCTGCGTTAATTTCGACGCAAAATGTAATAACGCAATATGTAATAATCCAGATTTATTACATTTCGCGTTGTTTTTACATTTCGCGTTGTAACAAAGCTATATCTTAATTTGCAATCGTTATAATCCGTAAATTTTGAGAATTTTTACGACAGTAGTCCGTAAGTATTCGACAGTTACGAAATTGACCGAGTTAAATCCCACCGTGCCATAGCGTTACTATGATGCAATTATTCCGTAACGTATGATGAAACGATTCCTTATGGAGTTTTAACATGGAGATTTGACCAAGGTAAGTTAATGTCGTATTTGTATGCCTTATAACGCAAAATAGCCCTAATTGTGTAAGCCGTTGCATTATAGGAATGACACAGGCATCTGTTGACATAACGGACAATGTCCAGTGATGCGCCGTTTTCTTAAACACTTTGCACTTTCATAATAAAGAGGCTTAAAAGTTTGATTTATTCAGAGAACTCTTTTCCCAATCAAGTTACAAGATCAGCTACAAGTTTACCATAATGAAAATTCGTTTTTTTTTTCCATTTCACTCTAGAATTGTGATGAAAATATTTATTTAATCGCTTTTAACATGGGTTTTTAGAAGTAACGTATGATGCAACGATTCCCACTCATCAGTAACGTGTGATGCAACTATTCTTTAACACGCGTATTTTTAGAACACTATGTTTGATTTCTTTACTAGGACACGTTTCAAAGTGGGGTAATAAAATTCCTCATTGCCTTCTTTTTATCACAGAATACAAAATGGTTAAGAAAAAAAGTAAAACTTGACTATAAAACGGCTAAAAGAAAAAAATGTACAGCAAGAATAAAGTCATTTCATCCCTTACCCAACTCCGAAAAGAAGAAAATTTTCTACCCCATTTAAATCCCAAAATCGACATGTTGATACCCCAAACAGAAACATAGGAAGTCCCCCGTGTGCATTATTAGAGAATGATTGGACATTGAGTGAAGCCTATGGTCATGCTTTCAACAATGTGGCACACATGCACCGCATGCATATTTAACGATTCACTGTCTAGTTCGTGGAGTATGCCAGGCCTAGGGCAACGATTTTAAAACCACAGGCACTTGTTTCGGAAATTATTCTTTTTAACACACAGTATATGTATTACGGCGCCGCTGGAGGGCCAGGAATTTTTTTTTTTATTTGTTCGAAAATAATAGAAATTTGTCCGAACTAATAAGTTATTTGTTCGGACAAATTAGAAATTTGCTCGGACAAATTAGAAATTCGTTTGGACAAATTAGATATTTGTACTGACGAATTAGTGAAAATGTGAACAACGGTCATGACACCGCGATAAACGCGATTTTCACAAAGACGTTTTTTATATTTTGATTCTTTGCAAAATAACTTGAATGAACAACAGAATGAATAAATATTTTGAAGATATGTCGTTTTTATGTTGATCTCTTTATTATCATTTCTATGTACAAATTCACTACCCTGCATTTATTAATTATGACATGTGAATGATTTTTGAAATACATTTCTTGTACATATGTCGCCGATATGTTGCTGAAATATTGCCGATTCCGCGTAAAACATTATTCATTCAATCTGGTACATTCTTACATATGCGATGTATAAAATGAAAAAAAGTCCTCAATGAGTTTTAGATATTCCTTCTAATGAATGAAGAAAATTTAACAAAAATGGGCCTGTTAGTATTGATCTCAGTTAATTATTTTGTTGCTATGACTTGAGAGGCGGTGAATTTCCTCGCATTAAATGAGGAAATCACCCGGTTATTCTGGTATATTCCCTAGTCCATAGCTTTACAGAACATAATTATACCCCCCCCTTTTTTGGAGAGGTACATGTAGTCAAACAAAATATTGAATTTCACTTGCAGCATTTCTTAATTTTGCTTATACGATTTTACAGTACCAGTTCGAAGATTTAATAGATCAATGACTCACGAGAAAGGAACAGTTATAAACTAACTCCTTTTATGCGGAGAATAAATCATGAATGAATGAATGATAAAACATTTTAATTGAAAGCATGACCATAGGCTTCACTCAATGTCCAATCATTCTCTAATAATGCACACGGGGGACTTCCTATGTTTCTGTTTGGGGTATCAACATGTCGATTTTGGGATTTAAATGGGGTAGAAAATTTTCTTCTATTCGGAGTTGGGTAAGGGATGAAATGACTTTATTCTTGCTGTACTTTTTTTCTTTTAGCTGTTTTATAGTCAAGTTTTGCTTTTTTTTCTTAACCATTTTGGTATTCTGTGATAAATAGAAAGCAATGAGTAATTTTATTACCCTACTTTGAAACGTGTCCTAGTAAAGAAATCCAACATATTGGTCTAATAATACGCGTGTTAAAGAGTTGCTTCACACTCTACTGTTGATAGGAATCGTTGCATCACACGTTACTTTTAAAAACCCATGTTAAAAGCGATTAAATAAATATTTACATCTTAATTCTAGAGTAAAATGGAAAAACAACGAATTTTCATTATGGTTAACTTTTAGCTGATCTTGTAACTTGATTTGGAAAGAAGTTCTATATGAATAAATCGAACTTTTAAGCCTCTTTATTATGAAAGTGCAAAGTGTTTAAGAAAACTGGACATTGTCCGTTATTTCAAAAGATGCCTGTGTCATTCCTATAATGCAACGGCTTACACAATTAGGTCTATTTTGCGTTATAAGGCATACAAATACGACATTAACTTACCTTGGTCAAATCTCCATTTCAAAACTCCATAAGGAATCGTTTCATCATACGTTACAGAATAATTGCATCATAGTAACGCTATGGCATGGTGAATCCGCATCGCGACAAATTGAATTTAACATTCAAATATTGTCACCTGCATCGCAAATCTGCATTGCAGGAAATTGAAATTAACATTCAAATGTTATCATCTGCCATCTGCATCGCAATCATGGAAGGGAGTGCTAGGTTTGCTTCATACAGTGACGAAGAAATTGAAAACATAATGGAAAGTCGGGACAGCAGCAATACGAAAAATGTGGTGAAAGTTGCTGAAAGAATATTGTCGGAATGTCTAGTCCACAAGTACGAATCCAACATTGAGAACTGTTTAAACTGAAAAAGCAAGAATGAAGCTGCCAAATTTCTAAAAAAAGCTTTATTGTGAAGTTCGAAAAAAGGACGGCACAATTTATGCGAGATCAACTATGATATCATTAAGATTTGGATTGCAGAGAGTGCTTCTTAATTGTACAAGTTGGATATCATAAATGACAATGATTTTAAAAAAGGAAGGTGTGCAAACAGAACATAAACCTCCTATTTCTGACGCTGATATTAAAAAAAAACCATACGAATCAAATGTATTTGATACATCTAGACCAAGAACATTGCAACAAAAAGTATTTTTTGAAATAATGATGTTTTTCTGCAACCGAGGAAGGAAGAAACTACGCAACATGAAGCCCATGGATTACCAAATTCGTACGGAGGGGAAACGATATGTCGGACCCAATGTATCAAGGCTTACTAAAAATCATCGTGAAGCTGTAGGAGACCCGGATAATACGGCCGCTAGAATGTACGAAAAACGCGGTAAGTTTATTTCTACTTGGACTAAAATTTCATGCATATTAATTAGAGGCGGTTTTACTGATGTAAAAAAACAGATGTATGTGACTTTATATACTCATACACTAGTAATTTTGATTAGAAAACAAGTTTACTGGTGCTATTTTAATTATATATGTAATCCAGCATGCCCCGTCAACAGTTTTGAGAAATACATATCAAAGCTGAATCCAGCGTGTGAGTTTCTCTGGCAGAAACCTAAAAATATGTGGCGGATCAAGCAGGAGTTTGGTATGACAATATGGTTGTGGGAAGAAATACACTGGGCTGTATCATGGCTACAATAAGTAAAGCTGCAAACTTATCGTTTGTTTATACTAATCACTGCATCAGGGCCACATGTATTACCTTACTTGACGAGGGCGGCTATGAGGGTAGACATATCATCGGAACGTCAAAACATAAATCAGAGACGAGTCTAAAGCATTATTCTTCGCATCTCAGTGAAAATAAACTCCACGGCATGTTTAACACTTTGGCTAAAAAAATTCTTTCTCAGACTGTGGCTAATACTGAGAAAACAATTCTCACCGAACAGGCAACTTCGTCCGAATCTGTATTGAATTTAACCGACCTAGATCTATTAGAAATACAAATGTTGCCAACAAAATCCGATTCCCCAAAAGAGAAAAATGCTCAAAATCAAGCTTTTAATTCGTGCAGCTTCAACCAGTGCACCATTTTCTTTCACAAATATACAAACTGACTTTGTTTTATGAATATCCACGATTCTTTTTTCTCATGCACCTGTTTCAAATAAAGTTTTGTTGCAAATAAATTGTTTTCATTTATTAAATGTTATAATTAAAAGTGAAGGTATAACAAAACATTTATTGACTGGTTTCTCGGGCAAAATGCGTTTTGTTGGACCCTCTAACCAAACTGTTGCCTTCGGCCTAACGGCCTCAGGCAACAGTTTGGTTCTTGGGTCCAACAAAACGCATGTTGCCCTCGAACCCAGTAAATAAATGTATATTGTAATGATTATATTGAACGTACCGTTGTAAAAGAAGCGTGTTGACCCATATTTTTGTTGTGAGTAGCAATTAGATTTTGCTAATCAATGACCCATTTCGATTCTAATATGTGTTTGAGGTAAATTAATTGAAAATCAAATGGAACAGACTCATTCTGAAGAAAAAAGTTGAAAAAATTACATTTATAGAAATAGAGGCATTTCTGGCAATCTTGAATTGTTATTGCCCTTGGAACACCACTAGGTGGCAGCAGTTGTTTTACTGCATACTTCACCCTAGAGCTAGGTGGCAGCTTTAATCACGTTTATTCATAATGGTGCATTCTAAACGTAATTGAGGAAATATGTTTGATCTTTAAATCCCTCCTTAATCATTGGTTATTTGGAGTATCATGTTCATGTTCTATTTTAATACTTTGAGTATTTTAGTCAGTTTTTGTTTGTCATTTTTACTTGTAACTATTGTGATTTTATAACTTTAAAATCTAGGGGAGAATGTTGAAATTATTAATAATTAATCAACCCCAAACACATATTAGAATCGAAATTGGTCATTTATTAGCAAATTGATGATCATTTTTTTCATATACACAATATATGCTCACTATGTAAAAATTATACAAAACAATTCTATGCTAATTACAAATAGTTAAAATTGTGTCAGTACTTATAGTTATATATATTTAGATATATACGAGTTGGTTGTTGAATGCTATATTTTGCATGTACATATGTTGAAAGGGGGCAGCCAAAAACCATTTAAAAATTAATCACATGGTTTGAAACAAAATATTGGCTGAAAAATATATCGTAGAGACATAACATGTACAACAAATGATGTTTTGGATAATGGTAGAGCATTTATATAACTTATTATCATGGATGTGTTTTCAGGTACTTTTAAAAATGATATTGTTCGATGGCTGATACAGGAGATAATGTGGATAAGGGTATGTTTTATTATGTTTATTACATACTTAGTTATAAAATACAGAACACATTAAGTTGAGAAGAAAATAAGTAAATTATCATGCACAGACTTCTTACATGTACAGGGTCTGTTGTCATACTGTTTGGGTTTCTTTCTACATGTACTACTCCAAATGTCCCCGATCCGTAATTTAGAAATAATCTATTAATTGACAATAAGATTCAAAAAGTTAAAAATTAGAGAATTATGTTATCCCCAAAATTTGTGTATGATCACAAGTACATGCAGTTTTTTTTAGGTTCAATATACTAATGGTGTGATATTGATCCGTATCAGCCCTACAAATCCATATCAGCCCTGCAGGGCTGATACGGCTATTGTGAGGTCAGCCATATCGCATATGCAAAAATCCTGTATTTATTACTAAATATGTAATAAATAGATATAATCAATTGTTTAGACAAACAATTTTACTTCAGTGATTTGTAAAATAATATTAATCACATCTATTACATGTACATACTAATTAATAAATACAGTTTTTTTGCATATGCGATATGGCTGACGTCACAAAAGCCGTATCAGCCCTGCAGGGCTGACATGGATTTGCGGGGCTGATAACCTATATTAGCCCTGCAAATTCATATCAGCCCTGCAGGGCTGATACGTCTATTGTGACGTCAATATCACACCATTAGTAAATTAAACCACAAAAACAGTACTTGTGATCATACACAATTTTTGTGGGTTCATATTTTCTTTGTTTTAACTTTTTGAAAATAAGGCTAATCTTAATTTACAAATACATGTAATAGATTATTTTCAAATTACGGATTGGGGACACTTGAAATAGAAGTACAGAAAAAAAACCGAAACTGTATGAGACAATAGACTGTGTGCATTTTAAGAAGTCCGCGCATGATTATTTATTTTCTTCTCAACTTAATGTGTTCTGTATTTTATTACTAAGTATGTAATAAATATAATAAAACATACCCTTTTCCACATCACATCCTGTATCAGCCCTCGACCAATATCACAACTCGGTCCTTCAGCCCTCTGGCTGATATTGATGTCTCGGGCTGATACAGGATGTGATATGGAAAAGGGTATGTATTATTCTCTATGTATTACATGTTAAGAATTATAGATTAAAGATATGCAACTCGTCTTGGGTCCTGGTTTGAGGGGTCGGTCCCTTTTTTATATTACCTGAAAACTGAATTATTTTGAATAAAACATTTTTTTCCGTTTTGAGATGAATGTAAAAGAAATATCAATTGGGACTAATACATGTATTAGCAGGATATAAAACATACTGTTAAAACATTTTTTAACGTTTTCTTTTTATATCTTAATTCAAGTTACTGATTGCAAATTACCTCATTTTTTTTAGATATGAGGTATAGGATTCGGATTCTATAGGATTATAGGTATAGGATTCGGTTTTCAATAGTATTATAGGTAAAGGATTCGGATTTTAAAAGGATTATAGGTACAAAGGATTTGAAAACCCGGCCCCTAAAAACCTCTCAATGCATAATATATGATGCCAACGTCATGTTTCATTACTATTAACTACATATTGAAAAGATGATCTATTTTGCTTCAAAATTTTTAAACAAACTATTGTAGACAGAAGATTCTAAAAAAGTTAAAAAAAAAATTAACAATAGAAAAAATAGAAGGGTTTTCTGCTGAAAAATGAAGGCACTAATAATGATAATTAAAGTGAAAATGGATTATTAAAATAATTAAGGGCCTTTCGATTAAGACGAGAGGACCTACTTAGTAAAGTGACAAATCAGCAATGGGGTAAAATTAACCTCTTCTATTCAAGACAGAAGACCCTAAAAATTATCAGTTTATACATTCACTCTTTAACAGAACAGGAGACATCTTGTGTATGTTGTATATAAACCAATTTATATAGAAACTAGTACCAAAATACTTATATTAAATTGATATTAGATTCTGTTTATGGGCTACCCCTAACAAGTGACAAAAAAAGACATGATCTGTTAAACTTTAATCCCCCATTGTAGCCCAATCCTTCTCCCGGGGGGTCATTATTCGAAAAAAACTGAGTCTTCACAACTAGAGGATGCTTCCACACGAGTTTCATATTTCCTGGTCCAGTGGTTCTCGAGAGAAAGATTTTTAGATGATGCCATTAATTTTTAACTCATTCATAATTATATTCCCCTAGAGGAGAGCATGACCCTTTATTTGAACAAACTTGAATCCCCTTCATCCAAGAATACTTTGTGGCATGTTTGGTTAAAATTCGCCTAAAGGTTTTTTGAGAAGAAGATGAAAATGTGAACAGTTTACAACGACGACGACGACAACGACAGAAACGAAGACAGAAAACGGACAAATTTTGATCGGCTAAGGTGAGCTAAACTGTGCGTAAATGACATTGGAACCGATCATTAGAGAGCTTTGAATAACAGGCAAAAGGACAGCCACATTAAACAACGAAGAGGAAATCTATATGTACACTCTATATCGTATTTAAATAAAAATATAACCAGATATGAATATTAATAAACAAACAAATAAATATTAAAAATAAGAATGAAAAACTAATGTACACATTTCTATTTGAAATTATTTTTTTCCTCTGATTACTGTTTTATCTGGGACAGGACTTGCAATTGGCAAAGTCCATATTGTCTTCCATACTTTTTAAAAAAAAAATCTTGCCCAAAATGGCGGTGCTACTGCGCAGTTACTTGGTGAGTTACTTAAAAAAATATAGAAGTTGTAAATTTTTATAAAACATTTAAAGTCTGCCTAGTATATAAAAAAAATTACAAATTTGTAGTTTAGATTTTCGTCCTGTTACATTAATTTGATAAATTAGACAGGGAGATAAGTGCAAAAATATGTCCAAAATGAAAGCAATCTTCACTTTTCACTTTTGATAAGTTCATGGTGATAATATTTTGTGAAATGTACAAAATATTGGCCATATTTAGATTAAGAAAAAAAAGCTTTGTTTGTTTTCATCGTTACGTGTACTGCAGTCTATGAATACCAGGGATATGATGAAAACTTTACTTGTGTTCATTGACGCATTAAATTGATTAGGTCATTGCGGATATTTTAAAAATGCTGTATTAAATGTAACCTTGGTTTAAAATCCGGAAGTAAAATTCTAGTTAGCTCTATAACTAATTAAAATAGGATTGGAAATTGGTCCAATTTCATAATATAGAGAGGTAAAAAAAAAAAAAAAACTAATCGAAGAATGAGCGAATTTAACACAACGGAACATCTGAAAGAAAAACTACAAAGGATTCATACAGTGTACACATGAGAACTAGAGTCGCTTTAGCGTTAGTAAATCTTTAATATTATGTTACAATTTCATTATGGTGCAGGCGAAGGCGGACGAAATATGCAGCTTTTGTCCAAAGATATATATAAAACTGTATATAAATTTGATCGTTTGATTTGAGAACTAAGGAACATAAATAGCCATCTATTTCTTTAACAATGGTCAGATTACGCGCGGGTATAGATATACACTATTACATGGTATATCAAACAATTATATAATTGTACAGTGGCAGATTTAAAGGGGGAAGGGGCGCACCCGGCATCCCCCTAAAATTGTCAAAATTAGCGCAAATCATAGTTTATAGTCTTGAAAATGTAAAAATGTCTAGTCGCTAGACCTCATTTGACCCTACGAAATCTCTATAGAATCCAGAAGCTTCCGGGGGCTTCGCCTCCTGGGCCCCCACCAGAGCTTCACACGGGGGGCCTCAAGGCGGCCCAATTATATGTCCCCCCTAACTCCAATTCCTGGATCCGCCCCCGTTATATTTATATCAGCAAAGATGTGGATCGAGGAATTTACAGAAAAAAAGAAGCAATATACACAGTTTTCTTTTAGGTACTCCGTTCTGAAAATCTAGCACTTTTTTTTTTATGAAAAATGATCACAAAAGTGTATCTGACTTCTCAAAGTAACCTGTTTTTACCCACGATAATTCTTCAAACTTCATATTTCAGGTTTATCATATCACTAGTATATAGAAGAAACTAATAAATCGCAAATCGAATTTCAGGGAAAGAGAATAAAAACACCTACTAAGCATTTTCCTGACCAAAATTATAAGTATCTAGGCTTTTGAAGAAATTGTACAATTTTCATATACTCACAGTCAATAGAAATGCAATCACCCTAATTTAAAAATGCAGAATTTTGAATTCTGTCGAGAGGGGTAAAAAGCAACTTCCGGTAATGGAAAGAAATTCACTCAACCGTAAAATAATTGATTTGGCAAAGTAAAAGATGTCTTAACTTTATCGGTACATAGTTATAACACGTATATAGTTTTCACCCTAAAATTAGGATGCATGTTGCGTTTCTATTGACTGTGAGCATACATATAAGGTTCTTTAATTTCTTTCATTTACTTCAATGTTTTTACAATGTATAGTGTATAAAAAAATTCCTGTTATTGCAAAACACCATAACTCACTTCTTATTTCTTATTATGTAAATAATCTTGAGTGTCTATGTTTAAATTAAAATGAATCTACATTTCTTTAGATATGTGATGAAAAATACTTTTATGGGTTTAAAATTTAGACTTCTTATAAGACCTTTCTGAGAACTTCAAAGAACCTTGTACCACATTGAGAGGTACAAAATGAAAATTGTTGCACAAAAAGATATATTTTTAGGCTTCATTTTGCTACTTATTAAAATAAAATTATAAATAAAGAGTTATATTTTCTGACCGAGGATCGGAGAACCTTAATTGTATTATTCACCTTAGCTTGCTCGGATTTTAAGGATTTAGAGCACCTTGTGACATTGTTAGGTCACCTGAGTAACTCAGGTGACCTATTGCTATCCGTTTTCGTCCGTCGTGCGTCGTGTGTCGTGTGTTAACTTTTGAACATTTTCAGCTTCTTCTCTGAAACCACTGAACCAATTTCAACCAAATTTAGTATAAAGCATCTATGGGTGGAGGGGAACAAAAATTGTGAATGTCATGGTCCCCACCCCCCTGGGGCCTGAGGGGTGGGGCCAAAACCACTAAAATTATTGCAATCTTTAAAAATCTTCTTCTTTACTCCTGGACATCAAGCAGGAAAACTGTTGGCATGAATGTAATGAGCACTGAGTCCTCTACCAATATTGAGAAATTCATGGCCCCAGGGTAAGGGGTTCTAATGCTAGGGTGAGGCTATAATGATCATATATTGAAAATGCATTATTTCTTTAAAAATCTTCTCCTATGCTCCTGGGTTTTAAATTAACTAACTAAGCACATAGTTATGATGTGCAAGAGTGCTTCTTCAGGATTTGTGAATTTTATGGCCCCAGGGTCAGGGGTTCTGGTGTTAGGGCGGGGCTCTGTAGATTATATAGTGAAAATGCATTATTTCTTTGAAAATCTTCTTCTCTGCTTCTTGGTATTAAATAAATTAACTAAACACATATAGTTATGATGAGCAAGAGTGCCTCTTCCAGATTTGAGAATTTTATGGCCCCAGGGTCAGGGGTTCTGGTGTTAGGGAGGGGCTCTATAGATTATATAGTGAAAATGCATTATTTCTTTGAAAATCTTCTTATCTGCAATTGGGTATTAAATAAACAAACTAGGCACATAGTTATGATGAGCAAGAGTGCGTCTTCCAGGTTTGTGAATTTTATGTCCCCAGGGTCAGGGGTTCTAGTGTTAGGGAGGGGCTATATAGATTATATAGTGCATATGCATTATTTCTTTAAAAATCTTATTCTCTGCTTCTGGATATTAAATAAACTAACTAAAAACATAGTTATGATGTGCAAGAGTGCCTCTTCAGGATTTGTGAATTTTATGGCCCCAGGGTCAGGGGTTCTGGTGTTAGGGCGGGGCTCTATAGATTAAATAGTGAAAATGCATTTATTACTTGAAAATCTTCTCTGCTTCTGGGTATTAAATAAACTAACTAAGAACATAGTTATGATGTGCAAGAGTGCCTCTTCCAGATTTGTGAATTTTATGGCCCCAGGGTCAGGGGTTCTGGTGTTAGGGCGGGGCTCTATAGATTATATAGTGAAAATGCATTATTTCTTTGAAAATCGTCTTCTCTGCTCCTGGGTATTAAATAAACTAACTAAGAACAAAGTTATGATGAGCAAGAGTGCCTTTACCAGATTTGTGAATTTTATGGCCCCAGGGTCAGGGGTTCTGGTGTTAGGGCGGGGCTCTATAGATTATATAGTGAAAATGCATTATTTCTTTGAAAATCTTCTTCTCTGCTCCTGCGTATTGAATAAACTAACTAAGCACATAGTTATGATGTGCAAGAGTGCCTCTTCCAGATTTGTGAATTTTATGGCCCCAGGGTCAGGGGTTCTGGTGTTAGGACGGGGCTCTAATAGATTATATAGTGAAAATGCATTTATTACTTGAAAATCTTCTTCTCTGCTTCTGTGTATTAAATAAACTAACTAAGAACATACATGTAGTTATGATGAGCAAGAGTGCCTCTTCCAGATTTGTGAATTTTATGGCCCCAGGGTTAGGGGTTCTGGTGTTAGGGAGGGGCTCTATTGATTTTATAGTTAAAATACATTTATTTCTTTGAAAATATTTTCCTTTGCTTCTGGGTTTTATGCCAATGATCCAAGTATATATATATTTATGATGAAGAAAGGTGCATCCAGCAGAATGTTTTTTTTTATGCCGCCAGGGTCAGAGGGGGCGGGGGTTACATAGTCTGAAAATAAATTAATGCTTTGAAATCTTCTCTTTGGTATTAATCAACCATTTTATGATAAAATTTGCAAAATTTTGAAATATGTGGCCCATGGGTCAATGGTGCCTTTAGGGTGAGGTGCACAACTTGATATAAAGTGTAAGTGCATTTCTCTTTGTTACTCTGATCTACCCAGAACTAGTGATGGGGAATCGGAAAATAATCAGAATCGATTATCGGTAATAATCGGCTAGGCATAATCGATTACTAATCGATTATAATCGAAATTTTGAACTTTAATAAAATTAATATAGAAAGTTAAAACTTATTCAGATTTAAATTCTGTCAGACTTTTACAAAAATAAAAAAAAACATTTACTTACATAAAATATTCAAAAATGTTATTGAAATTTCTTTTATAAAAAGTGGAAAATAACATTTTGTTTACTTTAAACAATACAGGACTATATAAGACTATTGAAACAAAATGGGAATTTATTTATTTTTTTATAAAGTCGATGGAATGGGTATTTTACTGATACCAGTCCCACCTTTCATTTAATACATGTATATATTTTTTTTAAATTAGTTTTAATAATTAGTTAAAATAATAAAATTGCAAGTATAAAAAGTAATTATCCAGAAGATAGACTTGTATTTATGATAATAATTACGTTTAAAGATTGGCTAGACTAATTATGTTTTCCTTTGTATAGTAAAACCTTGCAATATTAGCGTTTCCTGGTATTAGTCTAACCCCATATTTAATCATGGCGGTAAAAGTATCAACAAGGCATGGAATCCTCCCGTGTTTTCAACGTTCATTACTACTTTTATGCTCTTTGCACTTGGATTTGGTAATAAAATTAAAGTATGACAATTTTATTTTTTGTTAGCGATGTCGGCGACAGAATAGTGATGCATTGCATATTGAGTATTATTTAAAGGCTTACTTGTGTGAAAAAAAAATAAACAAGCAAACAAACAAACAAACAAACAAACTAACAAACAAACAAACCAACCAACAACAACAACAATAAATAAAAAAAACAAAACATTGTTTCAAATGTATGTGCTTGTTACTATCTGTTTTCTGAAAGGTTTTACGTAGCGGTATTGACAACATTTTAAATTAAATATGAGCAGCAGGAATTTTATTTAATTTTTGTTACATATTTACACAGTTTTATTGCTGTCTATTTTCGGAAATTCGAAAACTAATTTTAGAAAATTGTACGCATGGGCATTCAAGTAATGCTAACACTTTCTTATTTGTAGGTGTTTCTGTTGGTGGTAAATGCATGCAAAGGGCAAAGCCAACAAGCAAACTTTTGTGAGTGAATACAATTTTTATAACTCATTATTGGAACATGTAGCACAACACCGCTGGAAGACCAGCAAAATAACATAATTATACAAGTTTGATAGTACGATCAGGTATTTGATTACAGGTTTTAGATATTTAAGAAATAAATTCTGCGTTTTCATGTTTCTTCGACGTTAAATCCCGTACTAACAACCAAAGAAATAGAGGATATTCAAGGTTTTGTAGTTGAATTTGGAATTTATTTCACCAGTAGGACAGGATTTTTTTTTTTATATTTTCACGAGTGCTAAGCCTGTATCACGAGTAAAATAAATTTTAGCAACATATTTGGGGGAATTTTGGCAGTCTTATTCTCTGTCAGAATGGTTTATTTACTCTCTCTATATAACAGTCCAAGGAATTTTTTTATAACACTCTTTGTTATGGGAAGGTAAATCGAGAGTTTTACCGCACTTCTGATATCTGTCACACTGTGACAGAATATCATTTTGATATCCTTTCACAGTGTGAGAGGATATCATTTTTTATTCAATAGATAAATTACAATATTTCACTGTTGAAAATGTACGCAGTACAGTTAATTAAGGCAACACATGAAAAAAATATGGCAATGAAGTCATAATGAGGTCTGACGTCATGACAGTTGCTCCGCCCTGATTGATCCATATAAGGAAATGGTGCTCAAAATATTTGCAAGAATTTGTAATAAACAGCAATATCTTCATGTTGAAATAGAAAATAATTAGTGATTTTCTCGTATATAAAATAGAATGTCTTTAAAATAATTATCTTTTTGATGTGTCGTTTGTCAGCCAAGCGCTTGCACTCGGTGACACGGAATGTTGTTTACATCTAAAAACGTGGCGACATCAGCTGAGATTTGCAGTGGATTTAAATGCAATAACCACACAATCTTTAAAGAAAATAGGGATAACATAAGAGACAAGGCATTACTTCTTCCTTTTACGAGAATATGAGGACATTATTTCGGAAAATAGCAGAAAACTGAGACGATTTGCACCAGCTCCGTAGATCCATCACTGCACTGAAATTCCAGACCAGGTATGTACTCGTATACGCATATGTAGGTACATGTGTAGATCTTCAATATGTAGACATGCTTTTGTTGACATAAAGTGTGTGCTCATGTTCATTTAAATGTATTATCACAGTCAGTGAAAAACTGTAATGTAGTACCTTGTGTGTATACCCCCCCCATACTAAGTTGCACACTTTTTAGAATTATTAAAAATTAATTGCACTAAATATGTACTGATTTCCTGTCAATTAGCTCATTTTCTTTGAGACAATATGTGTAATAATGGAGGTCATCAGTAACACAAATTTAAACTAAATTAAATGAGATGTTTTCATTGTTTCAGTCAATGATTCACTAGTGACTAGGCCTATACAAGCTATGATGTCTTTTGACGTACAAATATACACAATTAAAAAAAATATATCAGTTTCATTGTGTTGAAAACATAGAAGCCCTACTTCAGATCTATGGTTGTAATTTTCTAGAATTTCTAAATTAATGAAAAAAAATATCCATTTTTGTTTAGATTACATGTACATTAAAATATTTATATAATACTTTTATCATTGTAGCTGTCAAGATTTCCAGGCTTAAAGAATGAATAAATAAAATATGCATCATTTCTCCACAGGGTATGTATACTTATAAAGCATTTTTAAAGTTTGCATATGCTTTACATTTTGTTTTTTTTTTTTCATTTTAGTAAAGAAGAAACTCAGAATTTTTTTTTAGAAATTATTCTATCAATAACTATTGTAAATGTCAGAAATGTCACTTTCCCAGAGAAGTTTTGTAACACATTTTTTCCCCATTTATATGAATAACATAAATTCACGATAGTATACAATCTAGCATATTTTTTTGTAAAATTTGATGCCATTTTATTCAACAATGTATATTTAATAATTTCATAGCATATAACTCCATATTATATTGTGTTGTAGGCATAGATATTCCCATGGACTAATGGATTCATTCAGGCACGAAGTTAATCTATCATTTAAGGAAAATGGTATGCTCAATATTAGCTATAAACCATACAAAGTTTTGATAATAAAACTAACAGAAGAATTGAAAACATGCATATGCATTCTATGTTAAATGTTTTAACGCATTTTTTTATTTCATTTTTTAAACACAAATTACTTTCAATAATGGTATTTTCCTGATTTTCTCATATTTTCAGAATTCATTTTATCTACAAGAACATGAAGTGTTGGAAATAATTTGCACATCCCCAGCATTCCTACAGTCTATCATTGGATTTGTAAAGAATGTTTATCTAATAAATTTTCTAGATAAATAATAATTTGACTTTTTCATATATTTACTGTACAGGTGTTGAAAAGTCCATTAAGATTTGAAAATCTTAACTTGCATGCTATTTTGTGTGGAGGGTACTAATATCCATGGAGATCTTATTTCCAGCATGTGCATTGTGTTCATTTATTTTTCAATAATATTAAAAAAAAACAGGAGACTAGCTATCCCCCTAATTGATTCAAAATATGAAAGGGGACCACCATTTGATTCTGAGGTAAAGGGGGGGGGGGGCAGGCGAGTTTTTCCAAATCAGATTTTTTTTTTATTTTCATGTCAATGAAGTACAGATTAATATTTATTTCCGATTAACGAGATGAAGGACAGATTATTTATTTATTTTCCCCTTCATTGAAAAGTCTAACATGCAAAATAAAAAAAATTTTAAAACTCTGATTCGTGG
This sequence comes from Saccostrea cuccullata, assembly GCF_032062105.1. NCBI lineage: Eukaryota > Metazoa > Mollusca > Bivalvia > Ostreida > Ostreidae > Saccostrea > Saccostrea cuccullata. The sequence continues at coordinate 67,669 of NW_026929122.1, read as the reverse complement.
GAGGGGGAGATAACTGATCTGCAAGTATTTATTTCTAAAATCTGCCAGCCCCTCCCCTTCAGAATAAAATAGTGGTCCCCTTAACAAATACGGGAGTATAACCCAATCCTTTCTAATTAGTTCCTAAAACTTATAACTTAGTTTATATCCTTTAATTAATAATTAACAGTAAGCGGTCTGATTGAACAGGTCGGAGAGAATACTCGAAATCGGGTATTATCCTTGAAATCGCGTATAATACTCGATATTAGGGTATCGTTGAATCCGCGAAATCGGGTATTCCGTGCAACTTTCTATAAAAACTAAAGAATAAAGCAACGGCGCATTATGCCAGTAACTGTTACTTGTACATCAGTATCTTGTGGATTTATTTTTATCAAACCTAATGCATAAGGTTGTCAAATAAGTTTTAAATCACACAACAAACACTGCTGGGGTAACAAAGAGGACACAATGGCGTTATTATTTTTCAATATAATTTCTAAAAACAAATAACTACACTTCGTTTGTCTTTATTTCCCATTAAAGTATTCCATATACTTAATTTTCTAATTTGTGCACTATTCACAAAACGTGAAATTTTAAAGAAATTAAACGACTAACGCCGTGTTATGTTTTTTTACTGAAAATATATGGCGTCCATTTCTCGTGAAATATAAATTACTCCTAACAGTTAGAAAGTACTGTATATAAGCGAGTCATAATTGTATATCTCTGCCATTATAGAATACCAACGTTATTATAAAAAAGAAAATAAAATAAGATGAAATAAATACCCACGGGAAAACAGTTTGAAAATAGCTAATTGAAGCTGAGTATCATTTTTATGTCAATTTAGCATGAAATTTTTATTTCAAAGACACCGTAAATTTTTTGGTTGCATTTTAATCGATATAAAATATACTATTTTACCTTTATTTTATGCATTTGTGTGAAAATTGAGAGCGGGAAGTCACATGAACAGGATTTTCGTGTTTTTTTTTTGTAGGGAGGGGGGGGGGGTATAAATAAAAGTCAAATGTGTACATCTTTTCATGAAGTTAAAATATATTGAATTTCTCAATATAGATCGAGGTACAGTCATATTGATATATGGTTTACATAGTCAAGTTTTCACATATCTTATAGTTTTTACGTTTATGAACATGTTAATGAACAATCTGAAATAATGGAGTGTTCAATTGCCTTGGAAACTCTTGTCTTACTTTTTGGGAAAATAATTCCTCATCGGACATTAAAATGTCATAAAAATCGTAGCCACTTCCTTTCTTTATCATAGGCGTCGGAACCAGGGGGGGGGGGGGGGCTAGGGGAGCTTAGCTCCCCTTTTTTTTTTCCAATATATACTTAGAAAAGACATTGAACCTTGTCACATAGGTTAAGCCCCCCCCCCCACTTTCCACAGACACCTCGCAGTATAGGCTAAAAATGGGTAAAGTTTTGGTGTTTGGAGAAAAAATTAGGTACTAAAGTTCGAACCTAACCCCCCCCCCTTCCCCTATTATTAAAAATATTTGACCGAGCTTAACCGACCGTGCCATTCAAAGAGAGGTCTCTTAGACACATGTAGAACACAGCAGAGGTTGTTTTGTCAGAGGTGAACAAGAAGCCTTTAGCCCCCCCCCCCTTTTGAAGTCGCCAGGAAATGGTAAATATTGATGACTAAAGCGAAATCAAAAGATCAGCAGTTATGTTCTCTCATAAACTGTATTCCTGAAACTATCACTGTCTCTGCTAAAATTCTGAAGACATTTTCTGCAAATATTTTTGAATGATAAATAAAAAAGAAAAGATTTTTTTAAAAAAAAGAAAGAGGGTTCTTTTAGCCGAAATTTTAGACATTGTTATCATTTCATTATTTATACATTCAAAAATAAATTAAATTTTATGCACAAGATGAATGTGAAAGTAACTAATGAAGCATAATTAATGACGCCTAGATATGATAGACAATCTTTGTTACATGGCATCATATCTGGTGTGTGAAATGTGTTTCCGTATAATTTGATTTATTTACAAATTGTTCATGTTTGTCGTGTTGATGTGGAATTATTATAAATTCCCGAATTCTGATACTTTACAATTCTGTTGTGTTGGGAATGAACATTAGGAAGATGCATATACTTTCAACATAAGGTAAAATATAAAGCAAATCGAACGCCTTTTTGTGTGCAGATCATGAAATGTACTGAGCTCCACGGGTATTTGTTGTCCCGAGCGCATTAATCTTGAAGCCCAAATTCTTACTTGGCTAGTGATACCTTTAGAAAACATGTGTATCTAGATGAAAGTTAACTCGGCAACATGCGCCATTCCATTCTTTAAGTTTTATTAGGTGTTTACACCTCCTATACTCGATTTCGCGGATTCAACGACACCCTAATATCGAGTATTATAAGCGATTTCACGGATAATACCCGATTTCAAGTATTCTCTCCGACCTGTTGAAAGCGATCATGGAACATGATCTCATATGCAGAAAAAAAAAATAATTAACACAAGTGTGTGTACCATAGGCGTCGGAAGCAAAATGAAAGGGGGGGGGGACTAATTAAAAGGGGAAGGGTCTTAACCAAAAGAAAAAGGTAAATTCCAATGCCTATATTACATATATAATTCATAGGCACTTGGGGGTATGGGCCCCCCTTTTCCATTTTTTTTCTTCTTAAATCTGGGTTCGAGTCACCTTTTTTTCTATTTTTCTGTTCTAATATGCACTATATGTTATCAAAAATGCAACTCTTTTGTCTCTACAAACTGTTTTTAAATATGTCGTTTTCGATTGATACATATAAAGAGAGAAAGCTTGCAACTCTTTTCTCGTCATCCGCCTCACCTCGCTTAAACTTCGCTCGATTATTTATCTAAACCTGAAAAAAAAACATGGGATATGCATACATTCATAAATTTGTTTTACATTCCTCTTCCTTTTCATATTTCCATTTAATTTTTATGTGCCCCCAATTTGTAAATATTTCGATGAAATCACTTGCATCTAGGGTAAATTTTTTTGATGTGCACTGGCTGGGACGGAAGTACCCGGTATTTTTGGGCGTCATCATATAGTGTAATGTCATTCAGAACACTAAATTCGAGAGGGAATAAATCCCGAATTTTCTCTTCATATTACATGTAACGGTAAGTTCGCCATGTAACAAGATAACTGTAACTAGTAGATTCTGATAAATGTCGATTAACTTTCAACATACGGCATAAACATCCAAATTTCACAATATTGTTATTACAACGCCTGGATGCAGAACAGTTGTAAAGTTAGAGTTATCGTTCTTTTCTACTTCCGTCCCAGCCAGTGCACATCAAAAGAATTTACCCTAGATGCAAGTGATTTCATCGAAATATTTTCAAATCGGGGGCACATAAAAATTAAATGGAAATATGAAAAGGAAGAGGAATGTTGAACAAATTTATGAATGTATGCATATCCCATGTTTTATTCAGGTTTAGATAAATAATCGAGCGAAGTTTAAGCGAGGTGAGGCGGATGACGAGAAAAGAGTTGCAAGCCTTCTCTCTTTATATGTATCAATCGAAAACGACATATTTAAAAACAGTTTGTAGAGACACAAGAGTTACATTTTTGATAACATATAGTGCATATTAGAACAGAAAAATAGAAAAAAGATGACTCAAACCCAGATTTAAGAAGAAAAAAAAATGGAAAAGGGGGGGTCCATACCCCAAGTGCCTATGATATAATTTGCAAATAAGTAGGGAGGCTAAGCCCCAGCCCCCCCCCCCCCCCCCCCGCGGTACCGACGCCTTTGCGTACAATAGTGAAAGAGGGGAATAGATATCTTATTAATTATTAATGAAGGCTATATTTTAATTAACCATTTGTGTTCTACATAAATATATCGGCAATATTTAGACCTGTTTGTATGTAATACTACATGTATATACACATCTTTGAGGAAATGCGAGAGGTTTGAAAGACATTAAATGTATACAATATATGGATAACGAATACACAGAAAAGACAGAAATGTCAAGGATTTTTATGCATACCGTTTGATTTAGTAAAAAAAAAGAGTCCAGTCCTGTCAGCATGTATATTTATTTAAAATTTACGAGGTGAACAAACTATATCAAGTACTCAAGAGTTATCTCCCATGCTGGGTCAATGATGCGTTTGAAAACTAAAATTAGATTGACTCTTCCAAGATTTCAATTTTTAATGAAAAAGTGCAAGGGCAAGGCGACAATCTAAAAAGTAGGTTTTTATTTTAAATTATTTATTTTATTGTATAGTTTTCAAAAAGTGATGCTCATTTCTTTGTAATCCTTCAGTTAATTTATAATTCGCGATGAAATTAGGAAAATATCTTATTTTTCATACATTACTGTCTGTTTAAGCTGAATAACTTAATTATATCGGAAAACTAACTGAATGAGCATCTCTTTTGAGAAAATATAGATACATAGAGACAACATAAAACATTTTGCAGTTAATTTTTTGTTTGCCTCGCCCTTGCACTTTTTGGTTAAATTTGACATCTCATTTCTTGACCTAAAATCGGAGCCCACGTGAATACAGGGGGTCACATGATGTCAAAAATACCGATGTGAAAAGTGATGGAAATACTCTTCAAAATAAGAAATAGCTATTTTAACTAGAGTGTCTTTCCCAAAAATAAAACTGTTAAACATTATATGTATCGGATTCCGTGAGTTTTTTATAGAAAATTTTGCATTAACTGTACTGCGTAATAAAGCATTTTATCGTTTATATTTACATCTATATAAAATATTATACGGAAAGTAAAATAAAATATATTAGACGCCGTGCACAGAATTGAGGCTAATTTTGTAACGTCAAAATATACTTTTCTGACGTTATTGTATACGCGTCGTTTTAGCGTGAAATCGTCAAAAATTTAAGGCGTAACAAATAAGACTTGACATCCAATTTTTTCTCCTGTTTTCTTAAAAATGTATTATTTTTAGTGTTTCTTTAAATATGAAATATTTGCACATTTTAAAAATGAGATTTTATCTGTTTTATATTTTATCTTTTCAAATTTTCCCAATGAATAGAGAATACAGCTCATATTGGTGCTATACGCCCGGTTAAATACCATCATACGCATATTTTTATCGTAGTAACAAAATCGACTAGACATCAAAATCGCTCTATTAATCTGTCTTACTATTTGGTAATAATTTTTCATGGAAACGTTCGACTACTTCTTGATTTGAACGTTTCGTTTATCAACTTTCTTTTACGAAAAGAACCTGTTATATTGTAAAACATGTTAACCAAACATTCCTTCTCTTTATTGTTACTCGTGAAGATTACGGCATATCAAGGAATGCTTCCTATATTACGAACAGTTGGAATCGTTCAGTATATTTGAAAGTAATTAATTAATGAATTTTGTGAACAGGAGATGAAATTGTTCTTAAATGATTTTATCGTATGGCATATTTAATACCAGTAGTTTATTTATTAGTATGTACAAATATGTATGATATAACATGCTATGTATATATTCTTTTTTACTCTAGTCTCTACATTTTTTTTTATATCTGTCGGTAAATATGTTTTATACAGGACCACAATGTAAACTAGTCATATGTACTAATTGTGCTATCCTGTCTAAATAAAAGAATTTATTATTATTATTATTATTATTATTATTATTATTATTATTATTATTATTATTATTATTATTATTATGTGTAACATCATCATAAGAATGTATAGAAGCTTGGTGAAAATTTCCAGAAAAATCCATATAGTCAAAACGATAAAATGACCACAAAATACAAACTCCCGTCGTTTACAGTGTTACATTTTACGCAATTTCAAACCCCAATACTATGCGCGACGTCTTAACTATTGTTTTTAAGATGAATTTGTCATTGTATGTAAAAGAAGGATATGGAGATAACGAACAGTATTCAATTTCAACGTCCATTAAACAATATACAAAATAAGAGCAGAGCAAACACGGACCTCCGAAACATCAGAGGTGGTATCAGGTGCCATGGAGGAGTGATCATCCCCTGCCGACCGGTCACACCCCGCCATGTGTTCCTTGTCATGATCAGGAAATAACGGAAAAAATCCGTCGTCAATTCAGTGTATAAATAATGGATTAACAATTGGTATGAAAAACGTCAGTCAGCATTTGACTCAATGATAAATTGTATTTGCTGACAAGGTCATTGTATCGACCATAGAATTTACGAAATGATGACTTTAAACGAGACTGTTGATATTCTTGTTTCATCAACTTGCTTGTCAATAATTTACCTCGTTTAAGAAATTGTTCGTACGTAGAGCACGCTCTTGCGTATCGAATCAACTGAGATATATATATATATATATATACTCCGTATGCAGGTGATGAAGGTATATTGCTGCATAAGTAAGGGAAGTTGACGATAGAAAAGTTGAAGTCATCACGTTTATCATATAGCTTTTGGTTGTTAGATTACCATTAGTGTCTTTTTCAAGTAAAATATCCAAGTATGAAGCAGAAGTGTCAGACTCTGTGGTATCTTTTATCTCAAGCTCACCAGGATATATCGTATCGATGTAGGAATGGAAATTATCATTATTAATTGACAATACGTCGTCGATATATCTAAATGTCGAGTTGAAGTCCACAGTAAGTGTTTTCTTCTTTTCACGCATAAGATTTCGCATAAATTCTGCTTCATATGAATATAAAAATAAGTCTGCTAATAACGGAGCGCAATTTGTACCCATGGGAATTCCAATAGATTGTTGGAATACCTGGTCTCCAAAAACCACATAGATATTGTCATTTAAAAACTCAAGCATCTTCTTGATGTCAACTTCAGAGTACTTGTGTGTGCAATCAGAATCTTTTTTTAACAAAATAATTTTTCAAATGACCAATGACGAGGTATGTAAATTTACGAGTTCCATTTTTGTTGAAGAAGCAGCTGTCACTGATATCAAAAAGCCTGGATTTTAATTTGTCGTGGGGAATCGTTGTGTATAAAGTTGAAAAGTCGTAAGTTTTTAAACTGTTGATTTTTGTAAAGTCTTGTGATTTCAAATTGTCCAAAAGTTCTGTAAAACTAATGGAACAGGCATTGTTGTTCAAGAAGAAAACCACACATATGGCTTGCTCAGTGTTGTTCATGCACATATTAACGGCAATGGGTTTTCTTAAGAAATAAAGGAAAACATATTCAATGGATGTAAATATATTTATATTTCAAACAACATTTCGAAACCGATGAGGTTATCTTGCATCATTTACGACAACAAAGACTTTATATATCTATTGTACTAAGATCTATAAAATAGGCCGATCGTTTCCTCTACAGAGAAACGACTTTGGTCACTATATCTCGATAATGCTGTTCCATTTAGCACCAGAGGTAAAATTTGTTTGCTTACTTGAGTATGGAATGCAGACGATGCGAGCTTTCGTTACATTAAAAATAACTTTTTTAAATTACAAATTTGTTCGTACTATGTAAATTATTTTTAATTTAATGAATATAGACAATTACTAAACCATGTTCCTTTTAAAGTTTTTTTTAAACTATTTTACTGGGAATAAAATTACGTTGCTTAAATGTGTAGGGAGGTCCGAGGAATAGCCCATCTTAGCAATTAAAACCGACATTCCTCAGCAACTTTATGCAATTTACAGTGTTTACACAGCATAGACGACAGAACGATGTTGTCTAAACAAGTATTTCATGCTTCAGCCAAACATGCATTTGAATTGTTCAGATTTGATACGTGTTTCTGATCTGATAATTTTTTATGACGTTCGTGATTTATAGGAGAATAATTTCCGCGGCATTTCTTTAACCTCGGCAATAATCGTGGTAGAATTGTTTGCAAGGATTAGTTATTAATTCGGACAAAAAATATTTGTTTGAAAAAAATTACTTTAGGCAAATAAAGTATTTGCTCGGGTGATTATATTCCGCTTAACACACACACCTTTCCTACCTGACACATGTACCCTCCTTCAACTTTTCACACACACCCTCATGCCCTCTCACCCTCACACACAATCTCCGGAAAATAAAATAATTTTCTCAGTATCCAGTAATCAATATTAAAACATAATAAAAAGGCAACACAGTAAAATTTTCTCCGACATAGCAACAATGTGTAAATGAATATTTTTGCGACACAGATTTATGATAATCAAAATAAACATTTTCTCTATCTGAATCATACAAATCTAACGACTTTCATTTTTTAACGTAGAGTATTTTATTATGTGTGCAACACAGTAAATTATTTTCATGACACAGTTAGAACTGTGATAATCAGAGCATCAATTCTCTTTAACTGAAATTTCAATTACAGTTTTTAATCAAATTTAACGTCTTTCTATTTTTTAGGCTTAGCATTTAATTATCTCTCAAGTGGGGCATTTTCAAATGCCCGTAGCAGCAGGGTGCCAGAGGGGCCTGCCTCCTTCTATTTTTTTTCCAATATTGCTTTTACTATTGGAAATGTTCATTGGATGGCTGGTTACCCCTTCCCCCAATATCCCACTATATACTACAGGTAATTGATATCAGGAAATGTAGTATTGAATGCCAAAAATATAGTACTTAAAGAAATTGGCCTCTTATATCTAACATTTGGATTGAAGAAATTTTAAACAAACTCTATCTGAAACATTTTTAATAGTACATCTTTTAGTCCTACAAATATAAAAGAAAAACACCGAAAAATAAAAAAGAAAGTCGAAAAAATCTTTTTTTCCATTTTTTTTTTTGGAAGCAACGACGACAAACAAAAGATTGACTCAAACATTTACAAGTTATGACGTTTCCAGTTTAATCTTTAGTCGTTGTAAATACAAGACAAAATTTCAATTCAAAATCCGAAAAAAATGTCATTAAATAAAGCAGGAGGGGAATTTTTGAAAGAATTTTCCTGATGCTTAAAGATCCAATAATGTCCATTATTCCTTAAACTTTCACTGAAAAGTACTGAATAGTTATCAAGAAAAAACACTTTTGCTTCTTGTGGCCCTTTTTTGTAAGATATGACATAAAAATCATAATACATGTATATAGTTGTAGATTGCTGAGATAAACATTTTTGCTTCAGTAATAGCAAAAGACATCTTATGCATAAAATGGGCCTGTACTTATATCAAATAATTATCACCCTCTTTCCCATTTCAAATGCCAAAATAAAGTAGACGCTTGGTGCTATCATTTTCCATAATAAAATTTCGTTTTGAGAATCCAGATATTGGAAAACAAGTTTGGGAAATTGCAGAGTTCTTGAATTTTGCAGAAAACATGCATATTTGACTACCTTCAGCGAAGAATTAAAATATGCGCACAGCCCACGATCCAAAAAATAAAACATGTATTTTGATCCTCAGAAACAGAGCTTTCATTTTGTATTTGCATATTTTGGATCAGAGGTTGTGCTCTATAAAGAATATTGAAAAAGTGCTCCAACTGTCGGCCATTTTCAAAGGAATTTACATGATATGAGAAAAATGACGAATTTTATGACGTCATAATGCATTGACTAGATTGGAAATTACGTCAAAATTAATAGATACGTGGTCACCAACACTTCAAGTGATAAATACTGCATTTGCAACCTATCAGCGGTTTTGATTTATCAGAAATTCTCAGGGCCAAATAAGGCCCAAAGTGGTTCTTGCTCTTTATAACAAAATATTGACTCATAAAGAGTTATCAATTAAAATGGGCCCCTCTCAGCCTATAATGTGATGAGTCAGCGCTTTTTTCTTGATAGCATTTTAAAGATCTTGTCACTCTTTACAAATATATTGTTCAGTATGTTTTAGCAAAATAGTTATACTTTAATAGATATGATGCAAATCGTCTCAAAAGATCACCAATAATTCGTGTCTTAAATTTCGACCCCTACTGTGCTTCCATGCTAGGCACTACCGGAAGATTCGAAAGTATAGGTGCATATATGTATATTCGCTAAAATTACAGCTCTCTAGCTTTCGTCGTTTTTAAGTTTTTTTTGTAGATAATATGGTGACTAAAAATTCGATTAAAGGTAATAACTTCTGACCAGAAATGATTTTCTAAAAATAAAAAAAATGTATCAGGTTTATATCGTGATACATCAGTCCTGAAAATTTCAAATAAATCCGTCTATGCATCTCTGAGAAATAATGTGCACAAATAGAGAAAAAATAATAGTGAGAAAGAAATAATAGAATACTAAAAGGGTCTTCTGTTGGAGACGAGAGACCCTGATAAAAAGAAACAGTAAATAATTATAAGGTCTTTTGCGAAAACAAAGGATTGCAGTCTAACTTGCAACTGTCTGATTTCATCCAATACTCTAAGTTAGATCTCTTGTGACGTTAAATATTGTCATTTTTCAATATTGTCGTCGAAAACAATAGTTACCTGTTCTCACTGCACATATTGTAATCCATCGGTACATATTGTCGCGAGCTAAATAGTTTCCCATGATCATATTGTTGTTGGTGACATTATGTTATCTACTTTCACTGCACATAATGTTGCCTACAGATATTGTTGTTTAAAGATATTTTTGGTTGTTTTTTAGTCTTGTGAACGTTAATGGTGCGTAAATCACACTGGCGTGTCTTATACATGTATTCTTACTCATGTAACGCAATTTTGACGACATTTTGTCCTCCTCTTCATATTGTCACCAAAGCCCTTTATGCATAAAAAAATTATATCACGTTTCCAACTCTCTTTCATGTTATGACAAAAAAAAAAAAAAAAAAAAAAAAAAGAATTAGACCAGTGATTCCATAAATTTACATTTTTTTGTAAACAAATCTGCATTAATTCAAATTAAATGAATAATCGTACAAAGGAAACGGCAAATTAAAAGTTTCAATTTAAAGCATGAGGATACCGTAAATCTGAAATATTTAATTGTATGCATTTTTTTTTTACAAATTTGCACGTGCATTGAATTCTCAAAGTTATGTTTCTGAAAAATTTTGCTTACAGAAAAACAGCATCACATGTTATTGAATGCACATATGTAATTTGTTGTATGTATATGCATTATTCATTATCTGAGTAATGAACCGACACAAGATAGGACACGTTCTGATCTCCATTTTGATACGTAACTATGACAACTAGTGCTAATTGTAACGGGGACCGTTACAGATGTTCCCCAAACGCTCCCCAACTCCCTTTTGGTGCCAATATTCCCTATAAGCTTCATTAAATAAGACAAACTCTATGCATTTGAGACTTTAACAACGTTTACCCAGAAGTTTACCAAGTTCATTCAAATTTTAGCATTGCACGCATGCGCATGTGAATGCACGTGCGTAATGACCATATAATCTTGTCTTCACAATCTATAGATTTTAATATACTAAATATGAAAGTATTTAATCCAAAAGTATTAAAAAATACGCTAATTCAATTGTATTTTTGATTTTACTCATTTCAAGTGCACGCACGTGCTCACATGAGCATGGCGACCATAATTTCTTGTAGAAGTCCATTACATTTATCTATGTTCTAAATCCCACCCCGTTTGGTTGAAAACCAAGGGAGTTATAGCTGTTCAAAGTTTCAGCCAATCAGATTGCAGCGCACGTACATGCACGTGTATGCATGTGCATGGTGACAATATCTTCTTGTAGAAGTCCATTATATCTATCCATGTTCCAAATCCCATCCTGTTTAGTTGAAAACCAAGGGAGTTATAGCTATTTAAAGCATAAGCCAATCAGATTGCAGCGCACGTGCATGCACGCGTTTTCAAAATAATTGCTGTATATCTTATTGTAGGATATCCTAATACATGCCTATCTTCAAAATTTCAAAGGATTTCGTCAAAAAACAAGAAAGATATTGAGACTTTAGTTTCAGCCAATCAGAGCGAAGCGCATGTGCATGCGCGTGAGATCTTGCTTTTTTGACCATGTCAACTTGTCTATGCTTCTAATATATACTTCTAATATGAGTTTTAAAGCATATCATCAATAATTTAAATAGTTACGTATGTATCAATTATACTGGACATTTCTCGTGTTGCACGTGCGAGCTCTTGCAAGCACACGTGCATGCACATGCTTTCATGATATTTCTTTTATTACGGGCTGTAGATCTCCCTAATGTATGACTATGTTCAAAATTTCAAATGATTTTATCAAAAAACAAGAAAGATATTGAGACTTTAGTTTCAGCCAATCAGAGCGAAGCGCACGTGATTGCACGTGCGATCTTGCTATTTTGACCATGTCATGTTGTGCATACTACCCTTATATCCTTACATTATGAGTTTCAAAACATTTCGTCTAAAAATAGAAAAGTTACGGTTATATCCATTATATATTGGTCATTTCAAGTTTTGCACGTGCACGCTCTTGCAAGCACGTGCGCGCAAAATGACCTTGATTCCGCAAATCTACATAACATGCCTACTTACCCTAAAAAGGTTTCACCTAAGTCGAATGTGTAGTTTACATGATCACTCGCGGACAAAATTTTCCCAGGAAGAAAAATAATAAGAATAATAATAATAAGAAACAGAGTAAAAACAATATGTTCCCCAACTTCGTTTGGGGAACATAATAACATGCATGAAAATTGTACATGTGTAAATGTAATGAATATTTAGCCATACATGTTCTTATCTAAATTATACATTCAATTCCATTGAATCTGTGAGTTATACTAGTATTGGTAATAAAACGGTAATTGGTAAATTGTGAGCCAATTTTAATAAAAAAGAGGTATCTTTAGTCTAACTGTTGACATATCTATTATAACCGTATAATCCCTAATAACCGCCCCGGGATTTAGATTATTGGAAAAAAGGGGGCGGTTAATTTGGTATTCTCAAAAATGATATTGAATGTCAAATTTTAACTTCAAGAAATCTTTTGAAAAACAAAATACAAGGAACCTCTAAAATTAATGTCTAACTTCACTTAAAGTGAAGACAATCCAACCAAATTATGCAAATAACTCATTTTACACTGAGAAATTTTATAATAGACACATTTTATTTTCACTTTCTTCAATTTTTTGATACCATTCTTGTTGATTTTAATCGATATACAGGGGGCCATTATTTCTTGACCATTGAAAAAGACCTAAGGGGGTGCTTATAGGGACAGGGGCGGTTAATAGGGATTATACGATATTTATCATCTGACTTTGTTTATCGATATCAGGTCATTGATGATTTATTAACTTTCAACATAAGCAACGCCACGCGCTTGCTTCATCAGTTTTCCACAAACACATCTTGTTTTAGGATGTAGAACCTTTAGATAATTGAGTCAAAGATAAAGTCCTTTTAAAAAAATCTTCAGTTACCCTTGTCCTGTCTATGTGGCGACTGTCTTTTATCCTTTTCTAAATATACAATTTCACATTTAACTAGTGCTAATTGTAACGGGAACCGTTACAGATGTTCCCCAAACGCTCCCCAACTCCCTTTCGGTGCCATATTCCCTGTAAGCTTCATTAAATAAGACAAACTCTGTGCATTTTTGACTTTAACAATGTTTTTCCAGAAGGATACCAATTATATTCAATTTTTAGCATTGCACCCAAGCGCATGTGAATGCATGTGCGTTATGACCATATCATCTTGTCTTTCAAGTGTATTTTCAAATATACTCGTTTCAAATGCACGCACGTGCGTGCACGTGCTTGATGATCATACCTTCTTGTAGGAGTCCCTTACATCTATCTATGTTCTTAATCCCATCCTGTTTGGTTGAAAAACAAGGGAGTTATAGCCATTTAAAGTTTCAGCCAATCAGATTGCAGCACACGTGCATGCGCGTAATTTCATGATTTTTTTTATATCATTTTGTAGGATATCCTAATGCATGACTATATTTTAAATTTCAAAGAATTTCGTCAAAAAACAAAGGAGAAATAGCAATTTAAAGTTTCAGCCAATCAAATTGCAGCACACGTGCATGCGCGTGATTTCATGATTTTTTTCTATATCATTTTGTAGGATATCCCAATGCATGACTATATTTTAAATTTCAAAGAATTTCGTCAAAAAACAAAGGAGATATAGCCATTTAAAGTTTCAGCCAATCAGCTTGCAGCACACGCACATGCGCATGCTTTCATGAAAATTCTTATATATCATGCGGTAGATCATTATAATGTAGGACTATGTTCAAAATTTCAAAGGATTATGACAAGAAACAAGAAAGTTATTGATACTTTAGTTTCAGCCAATCAGAGCAAAGCGCACGTGCATGCGCGTGAAATCTTGCTATTTTGACCATGCTATCTTGTCTATACTACTAATGTATCCTTACATTATGAGTTTCAAAAAATTTCATCAAAAAATAGAAAAGTTACGGCAATATCCATTATATTGGTAATTTCACCTAATGCACGTGCGCGCTCTTGCAAGCACGTGCGCGCAAAATGACCTTTGTTTGGCAACTCTACATAACATGCCTGCTAACCCTAAAAAGGTTTCACCTAAGTCGGATGTGTAGTTTACAAGATCACTCGTGGACAAAATTTTCCCAGGAAGAAGAAAAATAATAATAATAATAATAATAATAATAATAATAAGAAGAAACAGAGTAAAAACAATATGTTCCCCAACTTCGTTTGGGGAACATAATAAACAAGCACATAAAAAAAACAAATACATGACTGGGCTGAAAACAGAAGCAATGCAAAAATGCCATATTGGAAAATATTGAATATACAAATGTAAATGTATATCAAAAAGTACAAACCTGTCAAATGATCTTTATATCTAATTTAATTTCCTAGTTTTCTAACTCCAGACCTATTTATACAGATTTACTATCACGACAACAAACACTGAAACAGAAGACCTGACTCTTTAATTCTTTAACATAATGATATATCACAATCTTAACTAGTATAATCTGTATCGTCTTAAAATCCGTTATCCTAACTTTATCTTTTACCTTCCGTAAACTATATAATCTATTTAAACATATTATTTAAACTATATACGAGGGGCGTTCAATGAATAATGTCACCGGTGCTCGGCAAGAAACAAAAAAGCGCTTTTCTATGATTTAGCCCTAATGATTAAAGTAAAAGATTCTCTTTCAATGAAAACACATGCCCACAACATTTTTATTAAGGTCTTCCGTCTAAACGGAAGACCTTATAGTTATTGTACTGATTCTTCTTCTTATTATTTTTCTGACACGATTTATCGACGACTACTGGATAGAATTACATGATTTTCAGGAAAGATGTGTTGTAGGATACTCTTGGAAGTTTTTGGAAATTCCTCTCTGGTGCGAAGTTTTGGACCGTTTTCCTGATTTTAACACGACAATTTGTCTACGATTAAACTCAAAAAAGGTAAAAGATATCAATGTGAAACTTTCAGAGTTTATAGATAATGATCAATACTTTCCAGGATGCGACTTTTCGTTCGTCGTCAGTACTTCCTGTCGCTACCGGAAGCCAATTCAAAAAGTCCAATTTTCAAATTTCTTTGTTTTTCAATATTTTCATTTATTTTTAGAATATTAATAGAGACACTTCTATTGATGCTTACTATATAGGTTTTTTTTTAATATTGGTTAATCTGAACTCTAGATATTAATATTTGAAAATCTGAAGCGGGCCCAAGATGGCGGCTGTCTCTGTCAACTCCGCCATTTCGCGAGTAGGGGCTTATGGAGGCAGCTGAGCGTTTGATTAAACCATTCTGACATCAGGATACATGAAATGCAAAAAACTACTTGGACTCTCACGTAGTAGTACGTTGCAATTCAGTGTCAATCTTAAAAAAACTTAATTTCCGTTTCACTGCCTTAGTGTTACTGGCTAGATACAATATGTAATGTGTACAATGTGTTAAATATACTTTTTTAACGCCGAAATAAAATAAAGGTGATAAGAATGTTTTATTTAATTAATTACATTGAAGTTATTGCACCTCTTTAATAGATCAGTACAAAGAAAAGGTGCGAATTATTTACGCGTGGCGTTTGACACGAAATTATGAATAGTGGCCCGCCTTTTATGATTCTTAGACAGGTGTTGCAAAAGTATACACAAGTATATTTAAAGCAGTATTCCCAATAGCTAAATGGTTCGCGCGTTGGGGAGAAAAGAGAAAAAAAGGCGCATTGACGTTGGCGACCTGGATTCAATCCTCCTTGTGATCAAAATTTTGAATCACTTTTCAGCTCGATTTTACAAGTTTTTTTTCCTGAATCGGACGGAAGACCTCTCGATGCGCTCAACGAGATCGTATCTAGTTGAATTTCTAATTGTTCTAGAACACATTTTTGAGTATGATCCTTTCTATACTGGAATATGGCAGGCCTATGATATCCTGTACTTGTTTTTTCTTTATGAAAGGTGTTTTTTTTTAAAGATTTGGAAATGAAACAAGTCAAACGTTGAAAGTACTGGCCAATAATGTTTGCGTGACAAAATATTAACTTTCTTTTTATTCCCAGAACTCCTTTACTATTCATGGCCTGTGGGGTTTGGACGCCGTCATGAAGAAATCTAATGTAGTGAGTTCCTCATTCTGGCTCCTTCCTCTCATAAACCTTCACTTTTTTTGCAAAGATTTTGCTATCTAGATTCTACCAGAAATTGGAATTTCTTCCACAAGAAGAATTTTAACAACAAGACCACTAGTATTAAAGAAAATGGCATATACAACTGTTTTGTGCTCTTTCAATTCTTTGTTCTTTTCAGCTCTTTGCTGTTTTGTCAAGTGTATCTCATTGTAAATTTGTTTTGAGGGTTTAAAGCAAAATGGATTCAAGTTTCATTATCTGTTTGAATATCAGACAAACATGGATAGTTACATTTATTATTTTTTAAACAAATTATTCAGATATTCTTACTTCTTGTCGTTTTCACTCAACGAAGTTGGGAGGAGCTTATGTGATACCCTCGGCGTCGGCGTCGGTGTCGGTGTCGGCGTCGGCGTCCTATGTTAAGGTTAAGTTTTTTGGGGCAGTTTTCTTTTTAAGTACTCCTATGTCCTTTATTGATTAGACATGCATGGAAGATGCTTCTAGTGTCTTTCATTGTACCTGTCCAAGATTCAGATGCTGCAGTTTAAACTAAGAAATGACCAGATAAATGTTTTTTGGAGCAGGTTAACATTTTTGGTGCAGTTTTTGGTGTAGGTTTCTTTTCCAAGTAACTATAAGCCCTATGTTGACCAAACTTGCATGGATGATACATCTAAGGATGCATACTACAGGGCTTGCTTCGGATGCTGAATCTGACCTACATTTTCCGGTTGAATGAACAGGTTAAAGTTTTTGGTGCAGGTTTCATTTCCAATTAACTAAAAATTTTATGTTGACCAAACATGCATGGATGATACATCTAAGGATGCATACTACCAGGCTTGCTTCGGATGCTGAATCTGACCTACATTTTGCGGTTGAGTGAACAGGTTAAAGTTTTTGGTGCATGTTTCATTTCCAAGTATCTACAAGTCGTATGTTGACCAAACTTGTATGGATGATACATCTAATGATGGATACTATCAGGCTTGCTTCGGATGCTGAATCTGACCTACATTTTCCGGTTGAGTGAACAGGTTAAAGTTTTTGGTGCAGGTTTTAATTCCAAGTAACTATAAGACCTATGTTGACCAAACTTGAATGGATGATACATCTAAAGATGCATACTACCGGGCTTGTGTCGGATGTTGAATCTGACCTACATTTTCCGGTTGAGTGAACAGGTTTAAGTTTTTGGTGCAGGTTTTATTTGCAAGTAACTTTAAGCCCTATGTTGACCAAACTTGCATGGATGATACATCTAAGGATGCACACTACAGGGCTTGCTTCGGATGCTGAATCTGACCTACATTTTCTGGTTGAGTGAACAGGTTAAAGTTTTTGGTGCAGGTTTCATTTTTAAGTAACTATGAGTTCTTTAATGACCAAACTTGCATGGATGATACATATAAGGATGCATACTACCAGGCTTGCTTCTGATGCTGAATCTGACCTACTTTTTGTGGATGAGTGAAAATGTTAGTTTTTGATGCATGTTTCATTTCCAATTAACTATGAGCCCTATAATGAGCAAACTTGCATGGACGATACATCTTAGGATGCACACTAATATACTTGCTTCTGATGCTGAATTTGACATACATTTTTCAGAAAGTAGACCAGGTAAAAGTTATTGTTGCAGGTCTAGCTATTTCCAAAAAACTATAAGGCTTATATAACAGTGTATAAACCAAACTTGCACAAATGTTGCATCAAGAGATGAAAACTCTCAAATTTGCTTCAGATGCTGGATTTTGATTACATTTTCATGAAGAAGAATTAGATTAATTTTTTTATGTAGGTCTATTTCAAAGTATCAGCTTAAATATTTTCATTTTTGGAATGTACACTATTTGTTGGTTAATTGTGTGACTTTGCCTTACTTAAAGACAACATTCGTTGAGGTGAGCTCTGTAATCTCTGATTACCTATGTTTCAAAATACTGGGTGACCTTTGAGTATTTAACTTTTTTATTATCAAATGTTTCTTTAAAACAGTATGAACTACCCCCAAAATAATGTCTTTCAAATTTACTATGTGTTTTAAAGTCATTCAAACATATTCAGTGATAATTTGTTGAAATTTAGCAAATATACATTGGTTGTTGTAAGTCCTTGTAGCCAAGGACGGTATCCCTTTTTAATGCCCATTATATCATATTTTATTACTGAAATCCACCTGCTGATGTGTGTATAAAACAGGTATTGGTTGCTGTAAATTTAACATATTTCAATTAATATACACTTGGGACTCTTAACAAGTTTTAAAGCAGCTTTAACGAAGCGTTTATTTTCACTCTAGTTTACGGATTCTTGACTATTCATTTTAAAAGCAGTGTCTCGAGTAGCCCTTGTTTCCCAGCTTCTCACAATAGAATTATAATATGAAAAGCGCTCACATAAACTGTTATCAACTCATTAAAGATTCAATAATTAAAAAGAATCAGAGGCAGTAAGCATATATGAACTGCCCAATATTTTAAAAACATTTTTTTTTATCAGTACTATCGTTAAGATGGTTTATTTTTCATATAACGAGATGACCAGTTTGATGTAAATATAAATACAATTTTCAACATTTGATTTGTATAGTTGAGTTATCAACATGTGAAGTTGTGTGATTTTTCCGGAATTGAGAAATTTCCATCAAATTCTCACATTCCAAACAAGATTTAGATACGGCCGCAAGCAAACAAAACAGTAAAAATTTAATAGATTGTTTAAAATGACACAATAAATTATATCCCAAAATATAATTCTGTTGTTTGCATGCGGCCACCATGAAAAATACATAAAACGATGTTTTTCGAGGCTCTATTTTGATCGCTTCCGGTTTCGGTTTTTTATATTCAGACGTAAACAAAGTTGGATGAGTCAAAAACAGACAAAGTGACGGTAGATTTATCGAAGTTCTAACCATTTAGCAGGTAGGGATGAATTGAAAATCAGAGCATTTTTCATTTTGCATGCACTATTTACATGCATAGTTCAAAATTAAATCCCCTCCCAAACATAATTGATAAAAGATTTGACATGACAGACTCCGCTAACTCCAGGAACTCTGGGAGACGGTAATCATGTCAAACAGTTGAAAATAGAAAATGTGTATCTAAACTATAAATACACAATCTTTCTATGTTGGTGTTTATAAAATGCTAACATATTTTACTGTCTGAGTACAAATACAACCGAGTCTAGCGTTTGTGTATTCAAAGGACATTACTCTGGTACGTATGCAAATGTACGGTGTGACGGTGTGCAACAAAAGTCAAAATAAAAAATAAAAATATATTGGTAATTTTTTTTTTTTTGTTTTGTTTTGTTTTTTTTATGTCTTTTGTTTTTTTTTGGAAAACAAAATGAAAACAGTTAGTTTCTTTAAAATTAACTAACACCACTTAATCTAATAAATTTTCTTTGCAGAATAAATAATATAAATTCTTTCTATTTTTCTTGTGGGGACAATGTATTTTTTTGTTTTTTTAACCAATTAATTAAAATATTATTAATATAAAATTAACCTTTTGTGAACTTGAAATTAAAAAATAATTAGATTACCTTGGAATATTATAAATTGATTTAAATCACCATTTTTAAATATAAAATTTAAAATTTAAAAATAAAAAAAAAATGTTTGTCATAATTAAAAGTTTCATATTTTTTGTTTTTATTTAAAGTACCTTGTAATGTCTTAGCCTTTTACTTTTATTCATTAAAATCAATAAAACTCCTATTTGAATTGATTTCATGAATGAAAAATAGATATATTATACCTGGTAACATTATCCTTTATTTATAAGTTACATGTACGAGGGATGTCCCGTAAAATCGTGGACAAAACGTTTTTCTCGAAAAGTAATAGGCGCACTAAGCTTAAATGCTTATTTATCATATTTCAGTGCATGATAATTTTTTTGATGAAATATAGGCACAAATAAAGATTTTATTAGACTTGAATGTGCACGGGGTACTGTCCTTCGGCGCACGGTCAAAAAACAAGGTTTTACTAAAGATTACACAAGTTTAAATTCAAAATAAAAGTTTTAAATACATAAGATTTGAATTAAAATTATCCTGATTCAATTCCACAATCAATTTTGTAGTCTTTGTAAAAATTTTAAGGCATTTGGTTAATATTTTGGTAGTTTCTCGAGCATTCGAAATGGGAAAGTGGTAAACACAACACACGAAAAATGTCGACGTTTTATGACGTTACGGCGCACAACAGAGCGGTTCAATTTTATTTCAATGTTGTAATGACACCTTTAGAGAATTGAAATGACCATAGAAAAAAAAGATTATAAAAATATCACCATATCTTAAGTATGCAAATGAAATGGAAGTTTTCTTAGCAAAGTCTTTTTGATCGAGGCCCTGGGGAATACAAAACAAACGGACAAACTCTTAATGTAATAGCAAAAGACGCTGTCACAGTAGACCGCCGATATGAGATTTTTTATTAGTTGAATGATGGTGAGAATATTGTCCGTAACTTACTGATAAATCTTCAGAGGATCGCATGAGGGTGCCAATTGGTTCTTCGACTGTCTATGGAGCCTTAAGAATGTGTATCAATGAAATTCCTAAATAAAGTCGGAATCATCCAACTTCATTTTCAGCAATGATAAAACGTGACGCTGTTTTAGACACTTTGACGTTATAATCCATGCGCCGTAAGGTTATACAATACATGGCATAAAATCTCATAATTTGTTTATTTATGCATATATTTATCTGAAATTTGCTGTGTATATTACTAAAATATGTACTAAATAATAGTGAAAATTTAAGAACGCAGTGATGTTTATTTTTCACATTAGACAACTTGTCCACGATTTTACGGGACAACCCTCGTAAATATAAGTTACAAAGCATCCATGCATTATACATTGATATGTGAATAGATTAGTTATCGCTTAAGTTTTATTTGTAATATTGGTATTTTTTTTATACTAAAATCTTAATTACATTGAAAATGATAATTTTGATATTACTCAAAAATTATTTTTCAAAATCACATGCTAAGTTGTTTCTTTCTTTTTACATTAATAAATTATTTCCTTCTTTCATAAATAAAGAAAATCCTATGCAAATGTATATTCACTGTACAAGTAAACCCCCCTTCCATAATTAAAGACAAAATGTGCATACATAATGTATACAGAAAAAAACTCATTTAGTACGAACATTCATTTAGTGAATTTACGAATATAGCGAAGTCATCTTGGATCCCCAGTAATATTATAAATTAAATGCATTTCTTATATGGTTAAAACGAATTACGAATATAGCGAAGTAATTTCATAGGTCCCAGAGACTTCGCTATAATCAAGTTTTGCTGTATATAGTATTTTAATTTTGATATTTATATTTTAATTGTAGAATACGTGGAGATGGTCCAAAACAATATCCTGTTACCGGAGCTGTTACTGGTTGGTGTTGTCAGTGTCGTGCTTGAGCCAGAGTTGTCGGGGCATGTGCCCATGTGGCCTCAGTATTGTGGTTTCTTGGCTATGAAAAACACACTAACTATGCATATAGACCTACTCCAAGACTGGGCTGACTACTTTGAGGATGCAGCTGTGCAACCTGCAGTAATGGATGGCTCAACAGAAAGTGAAATGAGTGCAACAGAAGAGTGATATGAATTGCAACATTTGTTTATTGAGAGTGAACATTCTACAGGTTATGATATCCAGTGCATCAGACTCCCATTATTGTTTTCAACAATATGCATCACAAAATTGACAAAACGTTTCTCAGATAATAGTAACTATATGTATATACATGTAGTTCATTATGCAATTTGTTGATTCGCATATTGAACTTAAGTTTGTTAATTTTACATGACTCTATACAAGTACTTGTTATTTGTTGTAGTACAATGTAATTACAAAACATTTCCAGACGAACATGTACTAGAATAACTTATTCTTTGATGCTTGATTCATTTTTATGACATTGTGAGGATGATAAACATTATCTTATTATGAGTAAATGCAGTGTATAAGTCATGAGTGGTGTGATGATTAACTTTTTCGTAATAGTAAAGGTGAGTGAGGGCAGTTCTGGAATTTGTTTATGCAAACTGAAATCCCTTGTTGTTTTTGTCAAGATTAATGAATTGTTATTAAAAACGTTAGTTGAAGACAATTCTTGTTTGTTCACTTTGTGCATTCAATGTATTTTTACGTTAAATACATAAAATAGAACTTGTCGTTGAAAAATTAACATTTTTCCTGTAAATTCAAAATAATATAAGGGTTTTTTTCTCATTTATAGTTTTTGATAGAATTAATAGGATTTTATTTAAAATATTTTTACCATATAGTACATATTGTAAGTAGAGTCCATTTAAAGACATGTTAAGTCCCCAGGTATCTCTGATTTTGAACATGAAAACAACTGTTTTACATTAAAATTCAGTTTTTTACCACTTTTAGCTAAAATAGTTTTTATTCACATGTTTAAGATCATTTCTGTTGTATTTGTATTAAAAATGTATTATTTAAATCTTTGGTAAAATTTACAGAGAAAAAATTATTAAAAATTTCCAGAAATCATTGAAAAGTGTGTTATATTAGCATTTTTGACCCCAAAATGTCGTGAAAGTGGTTTTTTCATCAAAATCTATCTGAAAAGGTGTGATTTAACCAATTTTTTTTTTTAAATATTTAAAACACTTTGTTTAATATGTTTTAGGGCATGTTTAGGGTCTTAATGCCCCCTGATTCTTCAAAAAAAAAAAAATCAAACTTAATTGCATATTATTTCTATTTTGTGTGTTATTCAGCTACTGACATTATTTGATATTTACATTCGCTGTGTTTTTCTACTAAGCCTAATGTGAAATTGATTTGAAAGTCATTTTGTGTATACTCACGCGTAGAAATATACACGTAGAAACGTGTGTTAACGTGACGTCACAATGAGGCTGCAGCGACGTTAGAAAAAATGCAGCGATATAGGGCATCTAGAAATTCAAATATTGAGTATATTTTAGTTTCTTCCGAACATGTAAAATGTAAATATAAGGATTGTTTTTCAGTTTAGTGTGAATTATTGGTGTGTGAATCACACAGACTTGTCACGTAAACATATTTCATGAAGCGCACAAAACTTAAAAACATCCTTAATTGAACGTCCCTCGTACATTTCTGCATTAATTCTCTGAACATGATCTTCTGCTAAACTTACTTCCTCTTAGTAAAACTACACTAAAGATAAACAAACGGATAAAAACGGGAAACGGGCTAAAAATACACTATAAACTTTTACCTAAAAAAGACACATAAACAATTACACTTATGAGATAAAATATAATAACACCACTCTAACACTTAATATCAACAAATCACAATTATATAGAAAAAAAAATTAACCTTGTAAATTGTGACAATTTCACAACAGTCTATACTAGTAGACAGGACCCTAGAACCTGAAATTAATTTGCACTGAAAGCTTTTTTTAAAACCTTATATTCTTTTACCAAAGGCAAACCCTCAATATCTGCTGACAAACATTTCCCAACAGAGGGTGAAAATGTTACAATCACCGTCAAAACATGTCCTCGGAGCGAAAACAGTACAATATCGTGGAGTAAGTGTGGTCAAATAGTTGGCACATGTGTAAGGAACAGCTGCACTGCGGAAAACATCAAGAACGATCAATCTGAGTTAGAATCTACATTCTTCATAGAGAAAAGCAGCAATGCCAGAGATAATTGTATTGTAACTTTCAAAACAGATGATATTGGACTTAAGTACATTATGAAAATTTACAGTAAGTGAAAAAAAAAATGGTTGATCGACAATATTCTTTTTTTGTAAAAAGTGTATTTTATAGTGATATTCTGCATGTCATTATAATGAACTGATGGAGCATGTACCTGACAATTTTACATTTATAATATTATTTTGATGTATTTTAGAACACCCAGAAAAAGTTTCTGTCACAGTAAATGGAAAAAAAGACCGAAACATTCAAGTAAGAGTTACTGAATCCATAAAGCTCGACGTGAAGACATCATGCATGTATCCTCGACCGTTTATACATCTTTTTTATAAGGTATGTGTATTTTAGTTCTAAGATGCAATAATGTAGCCCTTTCCGATTTTTTTAAAATCTGATGTTTTCTAGAGCGCGAGCTCTTCGATGTTGCAGCATCTCCGTAATGGTGGGTGTAAATATATTTTAACTAGTTTTTATTGTAACGGGGATCGTTACAGATGTTCCCCAAACGCTCCCCGACTCCCTTTTTGTGCCTAATGCTTGTAAGAAGTTACTAAAATATGCTCAGTATCAAAGGATTCCATCCAAGAATTATAAAAACTACAATGATATCAACTATATATCAATTAACGTATCGCACGCGCACGCACATGCATGCAAATGCAAGATGATCATGGCATATTGTCTCAACCATTAGGCCTAACATACATCTTTATATAACGAGAATATATAAAATTACCAAAAAAATTGAATGTTACTGTTTTTCAAATAAAATGGTGATTTTAAGTTTCGTGCGAGTTCACGTGAATGTATGCATGTCCTTGTATTCAAATTTGATAGTAATATAATGTAGGAATTCATTATACCTATTCATATTCTAAATTTCGTCCCGTTTCGTTGAGAACTTAGAAAGTTATATACTTTTAAAGTTTAAGCCAATCAGATTGCAGCATACGTTCATGTGCATGCTTTCATGATAATTCTTTTATATCATGCTGTAGATCTTCAAAGAATATGAATATGTCCAAAATTTCAAAGGGCTTCGTCAAAAAACAAGACAGATATTGAGACTTTAGTTTCAGCCAATCACAGCAAAGCACACGTGCAAGCACATGCGATATTGCTATTTTTGACATGACATC
This sequence comes from Saccostrea cuccullata, assembly GCF_032062105.1. Lineage (NCBI taxonomy): Eukaryota > Metazoa > Mollusca > Bivalvia > Ostreida > Ostreidae > Saccostrea > Saccostrea cuccullata. The sequence continues at coordinate 42,288 of NW_026929122.1, read as the reverse complement.
ATGTCTATTTTACTAACATATCCTAACATTATGAGTTTCAAAGGATTTCATCAAAAAATAGTAAAGTTGAAGCTATATCTATTATATTGGTCATTTCACGTGTTGCACGTGCACGCTCTTGCAAGCACGTGCGCGCAAAATGACCTTTATTCCGCAAAATAACATAACATATCTACTGACCCTAAAAAAGGTTTTACCTACATCGGATGAACAGTTTACAAGATCACTGCGGGACAAAAAAGTACCCAGGAAGAAGAAGAAGAAAAAGAACTAAAGAGTCTGATATTGCAAGCAGTAGCTTATGTCGTCACGAACTGGACAAAACTTTCATTTTTTCTCATCACTAAAACAATACCTAATAAGCTTGGACAACCATCAACTCCTATCAGTGCTTTCAGTACTTTGATTTAAAAATCAAAGTAAAAGAATTTTCACTTTTCCCCTGTTTCCATGGAAACTATTGACAATTTGCAATTTTTAAATGCACAATGACAGATACTAATCAATAAATCAGTAAAAGTTTCATGAAGAATGTTCAAGGGACCAAAGAGAACACTCGCGGACAAAATTCGTCGCTTTTTGCATGTTTCCATGGCAGCGGTAGCCATTTTGAACCTGACCACATGGCACAACTACAACCAGTGATCCGCCTTTAAGGAAAGTTTCAGGAAGATTGTCCCAGCCATCTCCGAGAAAACGCCTGGACAACAAAAACATGCGTACAATCGCAATATGTCGTCCCCTATTTCGTTCGGGACGACATAAAAACTAGAAAAGATCTCGTTGCGAGCAACAAGTAGGTGTCCGTCTGATTTTTTTGATAAGATCAGATATCATTTTGATTGAGATATTCCTAAAAATGATAATAATACGAAGAGATTGGTATGAGACACCTAAATCTTGAATAGTTGTATCTCAGAAATGTGAAGCATTAAATATAAAATAATATTGACATATTACAAAAACACATCTATATAAAAAGATTTTTTTAATGTTCTTGAAGATAAACCGTTCTGAAAACGTATTTAAAAATGGACTGGGTGGTAGTTGCCATTTTTAGACGATATTGATCTCCTTTAAAAGAATTTAAGAGCTCCAATTAATGGTAAAGAAAAATGATAAAATTTTAATACTAAAATGTATGATTTTTTTCTATGCTAAACGATAGCTATAAAATTCAAGATATCATATCTTAATTATCAAGGTATCATGTTAAGGGTTTCCGTACATTTGAAGCACTAGCAGTTCATGCAATTTTTTTTTCTATTTTTCTGTTGAAATAAAAAAAAAAAGAAACATTACAGTGAAATTAAGTCAATACTACAGTATTATTTATATATTAAGATAGTTTCGATAAAAGAAATAACTGTATATAAATAAAATGAAATTAAAAGAGATTCCTAAACAAAATAATATACGAATTAGATCGGGTATTTGTTTAAGATAATTAATACAAGATATTTCAGGATGTTCAGCAAAGGAGATTTCAAGTGTTGAGAAATGTAATTAATCGTTTAGGCTATAGAGGTTGTCTGACTATTTTGTTTTTGTGAAATCATACACTTCTAGTGAATCTTAGATATTCATACCCAAATATGTGCAGAGCCTAATTAGTAAAAAAACATAAATGTTATACATCATAACTCCACTACGAATATTTTACGATTGGTTGTTTAATTGGTTATTGTTAACCGCCGAGTCGACAAAATTTCAACTTTTTGTTTCTCTGATTGCCCGCGGTGAGCGATACATTTCATTGAAATCCAGATAAATGATCTTTTTCTTGCCAATTAAGGCGGCTGTTATCTTTGACAAGGCTTTGCTGTACTTGCAATTGATAACTTAAATGATAAGCCTTGTAGGATCAGTATTATTGCTTTCATGATCATCGGCATTTTCAGTGTTTGCTTAACAAAACCTTTGCCTATATTTATGTTTGTATCCGTCACATTCAAATAATCTATTTTGATGAATAACTTTCAATACCTGAGCCCCTTATTATAAACGTTTGATTGCAAGTATTGTTAATGTCTGTGGCAAGTTATATATTATGACCGATTGATATGCAATGGATATATATATCAAGATTACAAGTGAAGTTTAAAATTTTATAGTGGCTAAAGAAATATAATGTTTAACGATGCTGTGTTTTATTGGTTTGAATAAGCCAGGTCACAAAATATACCTATTAACGGCTCAGATTACAAGAAAAAGGGATTGGAGTTTTATCCGACTTTACAACCTTAACTAGCTGGGTAGACAGTTTCAAAGACATTCTGAATTTCTACAAGAAAAATCAAAAAGTTTTTAATACTGCGGTAGTTGTAATATTTTTAATTGTGATGAAACAGGTCTTTTTTCCTTCACAACCTGAGAGCTTTCAGCTGAAAGGCAGTGAATGTAACCCACAAGTGTATACGAGTGACTTGTGCATGCAATGATACTTGTTTGTAGCATATCCAGAGAAAAACGTGAGATCCTTGTAATCGGAAAAGCTGCTCATCATTTATGTTTCCAAAATGTAGATTTACATGCAAGAAAAAAAAACATGCAGGGCAGGTGACTTTTTCATTAGATTATACGCAAAAAAAAAAAATAAATAAAAATGCGAAAACAAAGAAGGAAAAACATTTTGTTACCAGTCTTTGTTCGTAGCTATGCATTTCAAATACCGTGTTTTTGTGTGATTCTTTGGATTTACAACTTTCATTAAGAAATAAACAGATAGCTTTACAGTAAATTACCAGAGCTGGTTAAACTTTATTAATTATCCGTTCGAAGTTTTTAAAACTTACTTTCACAGTGCGATATTCTCTAACCCGGATGTTGTATTGTTCATTCAAGAATTCTTGAACCACTGGTTGCCAGATAAGTTATGCTGTAATATGTGAAAATGTGGGAACAATTAAGACTATAGCAAATGTAGCTTATACAGTTAATATTTTTCTGTGTCTGATATGATGGTTACCATCAAGGCATCGTGGTAACTGTAGTTTGTTGATATTTTTTCACGTCTGCTTGTTAGGATGTTGATAATTACACATGATCAAGTATTGTCGCTCCTTCTGTTGTATTAAAATTAACCATTTGTTTGAAGCCTAGATTGGTCAGAAAAGTGTGAATAGATCCTGCAGATCTGGCATCTTCATTGAAGTCTCCAAGAAAAACACTGAACTTTCTTTGTGATTTGTAATAAGACACCACCTTTTCGAATTGTAATAAGAACTGGGAAACATCTAAAGAAAATGGCCGATAGACAGTTACAACAACTATAGCTTGTGAAACACACTTCACGCAGATGCCCTCAACATTCTTTATAGGAAGTGAAGAAACAATATTTTCATGTTCAGTTTCTTTGTTGTAAACTGCAACACCTCCACCCTTTGATGCACGCAGTTTTGACATTTGAGCATTGCTCTCATCATATACATCTCCTCTTGTTGCTTGGTGAAAATGGAAATCGTTTATTTTTAATGAACTAATGTTTTGTCCAGATCTTATCCAAGTCTCTGTCAAGCAAATGATGTCTGCATTCCTACAGTGAATGTCCTTTCTCAGATCTTCAAAATGTTTATTGAGACTCTGAATGTTATGTAAATAAATTGTAATACCTTGTTCTGATGCATCAAAGTATGGTAGTATTAATTTTGGCATTCCTTGCAAAGCTGATTTGACTTCTGGGTCAGCGTATATCTTTTTCTTGAACGACTCAATGTCATTCGTTTTGATGAATAATCCTTGTTTTGATGTAAATCTGCTCAACGCAATATATCCTTGTCCAGGAGGAAACGTCCGATCTAAATTTACTACAACCTTGTCAACTGTCATGCCTTGTATTTTGTAAGCTGTGCAAGCCCAAGACAATCGTAATGGAAACTGATGTCGAACAACATTCTTTTTTTTTCTGTTCTAGCATCTTCTCTTGAACACTTTCAATCAAAACGATGTTTCCATTTCTTGTTTTATTTCCAGACTTCATGCCAACATTGATGTTGTCAAATATTACTCCTACTGCAACAACATTGTTTACGCCATGTATTTGACCATATGCGTTATATGCCCCATAACTCCATTTACTAGTCCGTCTTTTATATTGCAGTTTCTTGTAAGCATGACTCTTGCTCCAACTCCCATTAACAAACTGCTAGAAAGATTGTCTGTCCTCGACCGTGTCCATGGCTTTTTTCTTAACATAAGCTTGCCTGATGATCTATCCTTGGTTATGTCTTGCACGTCAATCTCAACAATGTCTTCACATGTTCCCCTGAGCATTGTCAAGTTATAGACATTTACTTCGTCATTTGTTGCGTAGACGTGAAGATTATCATGTGGCCCTTCCCTTACATATTCTTTCAAGATAGAATCTGTTCCATACTCCAGTGGTTCTTTTATTTCTCTACTTCGAAGTGAATTCAGTGATGTTGCAAATGAGATGTCTTCACGGTGCCGCATAATTTCAGATAACTCCGCCGCTTTGAATAGGTCAAGCCAATGATCAACAGGTTAAGCAACATTTTCTTTATACAACCCTTCACCTTTGCGCTGTTTTACTGGAGGAAGTTGATAGAAATCTCCAACAGCTATTACAGAAACTCCTCCAAATGGTCCCCTGCATTTCTTAATCGGTACAAGTCTTTCAGGAACATAGTACAATAATCTTTTGTAAACCATTGAAATTTCATTTATAACCAGAATTTGCAGGTCTCCAAATTGCACTCTCATTTCACTTAGACTCTGATCTCTCAATGGTTCATATGGCAAAGACATACATTTTGACACTGAAAATAAATAATGGATAGTATTTCCCCCAATATTGAAAGCAGCTGTTCCAGTAAAAGCAGCAAGTAGTACTGATACACCGTCAAATGTCAATTTCTTTCCAAGTATTCGTGATGCCTCATAATGTATGGCTTTGATTAGATGGCTTTTGCCTGTTCCTGCTCCACCACTTATAAATATGTGCAGGGTGCCAGTTCTTTTCTCCAAAATGTTTTTTCAAATACCATTCCCTAACTAAGTAAAATACCTTTGTTTGAGTCTCGTTTAAATTTTAAAGGATTTTTATTGTCTCCTCCTTTGACTGTATATTCTGTTTTACTTTGAAAAGAACATCACAATTTATTTCTGTTTGCATGTCTGGCAAGTCTTCTGTCACATTCAGATCCAAACTTTTATTTCTCTCATAAGAGCATTCCTCTCTCATTAGTTCTGTCTCAGGACAAAGGTTTGCCCATGCATCCTCGGGTTCTCCGATGTTTTCGAAAGTATCCATTGCCTCTGCAATTAGTTCTTCATTTTCATCATAACGCAATCGGTGTGTATCAACAATTGATTTGACTGATTGCACACTCTTCTTTCCCGTGATTCGCACATGTCCATTTTCATAAAATGTTTCGTAAAGATCAAATTCTGGAGATTTAATTGAGGCTCTGTCCAGTAGGGCAAGAACAATTGAAGCAGGCTTTGATAATACTTTTCTGATATTTTTTCTGCACTGAATCTGGGGTATCTTATTACAGCTGGCTTTCTGTGTGTTCTTCTTTGGATAAATCCTTTAATATTTTGAAGTTCAAAAACATTTTCGTTTAAACTCTTTGGAACCTGTGATTTAGCAAGTATTCTAAATTCTGAGCAAAACTCTACCAAACACATATTCTAAAAGTAAGGTTTTTTTGGTCGATTTGCATACCTTTCCACTAGATTTGTTATCCAAATGTCATCTTCATCGTCGTCATTTTCATCATGTTCATCGTCCCCCAGACTATGTTTTCTTTTCAGCTGTGACAATGGTTTCGTCAGTCGAGTAGGATTTTCCCCAACAGGTACATGTACAAACACTACTTTTCTCGAACATTCTTTCATCTTCAAGTTGCATACACGATATACAGCTTCCTGTGCGCTCACTTCCCTATGACTTAAGTAGGCAGAACCAATTTTTAAAGTTGTTCGTGCACATTCATTTTCTCTACTACCTATATTTTGGTTTGTATCAACACCATTCCCATTTCCCTCTCAAACTTTGAAATGTATGAAATTATGTAGACAATGCTGCTAAATGGATCCAAAACAAAATGAATATCCATATTGGCATCCCAGTATTTCAAAAGACATAGATTATACTGATTGATCAAGAGCTCGCATGGATTTCTGTCTAGAATAACTGTTCTTTGCTAACCTTTTGTGTGCATCCTCATAGTGCTCTTTTGTCAAATCCAGATGCTCAAAAATCTCTTCTGTAGTGTGTGTTTCATTTGCTTCATCTTGCACCTCATTCCAAACTCTCAGTAATATTTCTTTAAATATTGAGCGTTCATGTTTTAAATCAGTACATTCTGCAGCATTCTCCAAGCTCTCTTGTTCTACAGGAGAATTTATGTATGTACCAACTGAAGGTGGTCTAGGAAAGTTAAATCTACATTCTGTACCCTTCTTTGTGCATGATTTCGAGTGCTTTCTGCTGTGTTGCTATACTGCCAAGACAATATCCTTCAGTTCCAAATCTTCATTCTGAGAAGGCACTGCACAACTTGCATATTTGTCAATGAAATTGCATACGGCTACCTCTCCGTCTTCATCAAGTTTTGGAGTATTTTCTATCCAATATAAACTGTGCATGTGAGGAAACCTTCTCTGTTGGAATTTGACTCTTTGAAAAAAAATCTGATACTTTTCCAATTGGTTCCAATGGTGAAAATATCACTTATGTTTGGAAAACATGAAAACTGTGTTCGAACATCCTAGCAACTGTGACAGGATTACTTCTCAGCACCTCATTCTTTTCGAACCAATCCATCAAACAAGGATCTCTGGTATCGGTTTGTGGTCTCAATATTGTGGCAACAGCATCATTCCATTTATGCTCCGCAGCAAAAAATGAGCAAAACCAACTTGGTATTTTTAACTGCCGAAGCATAGCAAAAAGACCCTTTTGCGCTGCTGACCAATATGCTGGTAATCCAAGTATGGGCTGCATGAATCGCAAACACTCATCATTTTTCATCAACTTCGAAAGTATATCAGGATTTTGTACCATATCTGTTGTCACAAACTGGTCACTTCCTAATTTCCTGACTGATTTTCTGATTGATATCTATGTCTTTTATATAACCTGGTTTAAATCAAACAAAAACTGACTGAAAAAATATAACTACTGTCTTTAGCATGCAAATCTTTTGTCAGTATTCAGCCCCGTGGGGATCTGGGTTAGAATAGTTCCTAATTACCCCCTTGCTTGTCTTAAAAGGCGAGTAAATGGGGCGGTCCTTCGGATGAGGCCGTATAAACCGAGGCCCCGTGTCACAGCAGGTGTGGCACGATAAAGATCCCTCCCTGCTCAAAGGCCATAAGTGCCGAGCATAGGCCTAAATTTGCAGCCCTTCACCGGCAATGGTGACGTCTCCATATCAGTGAAATATTCTGGAGAGGGACGTTAAACAGTATACAATCAATCAATCCGTCAGTATTCATCAGACGGTTGTTGAAGTATCTCGACAGTGTTATTCGTATTTCTCTATTGTCATTCCACGAAAAACGTCCAATTGGAAATAAGCATGGAAATGTTTTAGCCTTATCTCTTTTTTACTGTAACATCCTTACAGGATTATTTCCTTCACCTGGAGTAATATCATAGATATCATCAAAGAAATGATCAAGAACTTCCTGAACAATATCAACAGGCTGTAAACAAGTATCTGTTGCAATGTGCTGCTGATCATTATCATCATCATCTAACAGACTATCACTCTCTGTCATTTCCATTGAAAATCATTAAAATTTCCTTTCCAGTTTGCATCTATAGCTACATCTTCATACCACTGATTCTTTCGTTTTAAAAAAATCAATGCATTGAATATGTGCTTTGGATCAACAAACTGGTATTCGATGTACTCCTTATAATTCAACATTCTCTTCAGTTTCACTCTAACCAGAAGGTTTCATTGGCAAATTTGTAACTTTCTTCAGATCTAGTGGTACACATACAACTGGCCCATGAATATTTTTCTGACCACCATAAGGAAGAGCCATGACTTTCAAAAACGGTATATGTATTGCAATTAAGTGTTTCTCAAGGCTGTTTAGGTCTTTCAATTCCTTTGGAATATCTTCAAGGGCCATTTTGTTAAATGCTGCTTCTAATGGAAGAATCTGAGCACTGGTGACAATACTTTTCCTGAATGCACAAGTGTGCAATATTTGCTGCTTCCTCATTCTTTGCACATGTTTTTCGTTCACATCTTTGAACTTGATTTTGAAAAAAAAGAGACGATCACAGCAGCAGCCATGAATAATCAATACCCTGCATAGCTTTTCCTTTAAACATTCTCACTATCTCTTCCTGATTTTCAAGTCTAGCTTGATGAGCAATTCTCCGACTTTTAACTCTTGCCTTTTTTTTGTTAGCACACTGGAATTGTATTGTTTTTTACTGAAAGCTTTTTATTTCGATCTGAAACATTCATCACTTTTATATTTCTCAACTGCAACATGAAGTTTTCTTTCTCGGAAGTTTTCATTTTCTTTATATCTCTTTGTACTTGCAGTATTTACAAGATTTCTGTACATTTCATCTGATTTGTACTTCTGCCTGCTTTTTGCCTTTACGTCTTCTCTGTATTCAGCATTACTTTTATATTTCTGAATACTTCTCATTTTTGCTTCCTCTAGAGCTATGCTGCTCATCTGTTGCGTATCTCTCAATACTTCATTTTTTAACTTCTTTCCTGTGTTCCTCAATTACTGCATATATCTTGATACTCCTTTTTTTGACACCATCTCTATGCTCTTTATCTAGTACATATTTCTCAATACTTCTCTTTTTCACGTCTTCCCTATGATCAACATTTTTTGCATACTTGTCAATTATTTTCTTTTTGACATCTTCCCTATGGGCTTCATTTGTTAAATACCTTTCAAAACTTCTCTTTTTGCTCCTCATTTCAGTTTTACTGTGGTAGAGCAGAATCATTACAATACTTTGCTTTGCTAACTTGTTTTAAATTAGCTTGGAATTCTGCATCATTCAAGTACCTTTGAAAGGCCGATTTCAGTTTCTTCTCTCTTAATTGTACATCTTCCTGGTGTCTTTTCCTCAAAGACTTTCTCTGTTTCTCTAACGCACTTGATATTTTTTGTACCTTTGATGTGACTTGCCTGCTCTCTTGCATACGTGTTCGGTTTCGGAATAGCTTTTGATATTCCTGAGGAATTTTATCGTGTTCCATTGATTGTAGTCCAATTCTTCTCCGTTTACAGAAAGAACTACGTTGTAATGGTTCTGTTGGTGGTGATTCAGATAAATTGCACCAGTTCTACTTTGCCTACAAGGATCCACATCAGCAACTAAAAATCTTAACCAACACCCTCCTGAGTTTGTATATAAATCAATGTTCAGCAAATGAGCTGTGGCAAATATTTCCACCTCAGTAGCCCATGTATTTCTTGTGACATTTGAGTAGAGGACATGTGACTTTCAACAGACTGTACCCCATCTTTTAGGAATGGTTTAAATAATTCTTTGTTTCCCATCATATGTTAACAGACAGCTTTGCGCACTATATTGTGGAAATCCTCCGAGTTTGAAAGACTGAATGAAATAGCTCTAAACAAGCAGTTTCCATCCCCTATTATTTGTTTCTCAAACCTAGGTTCTGTGATATTGGTCCTATAACATTGGACCTCACAAACATTTCTTCTACAAATGAAGGGAATGTTCCACTTCTGACAAATCTGTTTTTTCATATCATTAGTCAGAGGGATAAAACTATACTGTAATTTTTCATGACCAACAAAGATCACATCATCATTCCTATCACAGTATTCAACAGTAGTTTCCACCAATAGCTCTAAACTTTTGACAACTTGTATCCTCCTCCTCCTCCTCCTCAAGCAAAGCATTGACATTTGCATTATAATTCATTTTGCAGGTTACACCACTCAGATTACACTCAACAGCCTTTGAATATCCCATTGAAAAAGCAGGACCTTGAAAATATGAATACATCTCATTTACATTTTGAAATAAAATACTTGTACTCTTTCCAGTCACACTTACAAATATAACATTCCATCAGAAGATCTAGAATGGGAATCAAAAGCTAAACATCCACTTTCTGTTGATCCTATTAATAAAGTGTTTCCACCATAGCATACAAAACAGCCATCAGTGTCTGTAAGTGCAACCTGAATTGCCCTGTATAGTGGTAATGCATTAAACTCTGCATAGTTTAAGCAATCATTTGCCATAATAACACTTGGAACTGACTCATTTGCATGGAATTGATATGACCTATTACAGCTTTTAAAGAGTTTTGGTAATTCCTCAACAAGCAAATACCTATCACTGATTGGTGAGCTCCTTTGCTGATATGTATACAGTTCATCACCTGTCATTAAAATCTCATCCATATCCATTGTTGTCCAGTTCTTAGTATTTGTAAGGTTGTGAAAAGCTAATCCTGCTTAACAATTAGCAACACATTGTGTTACAGAATTGTCTTCAAATATAGGGTGAGCCCAGTCTATGCAAAAGTTTTTTTTTACCACACAGGACATTCGGTCCTGTGTAATCAATCAACACACAGGACCGAAGCAAACTTTGTCAGACCGAAAAAAAAACCTAATGTAAACAAATGAAACACCTGAAAATTTGTGATGGAAAATCGGAAATAAAATTAGAATTGATTATCAATGATAGTAGAAAAGTTAAACTTTTTCAAATTTCAGTAAGACTTTTACAAAACAAAATAATTAAAAAGAAAAAAGACTTTTTCTTTTTTTTTAAAGGTGGAAAATAATATTTTATTACTTTAAACAAAATCATTATATTGGAACAGAAGGGAAATTTATTTTTAAAAATTCCATTCAATGGGCATATTACTGAAATTAGTCCCACCTTTCATTAATTGTATTTATTTCTTGGGATTACAAATTTTAAAAGAAGCTATACAGAGATTAGACTTGTATTCTTGATTATAGTAATGTTTACATATTGTCTTGACTTAAAATGTTTTTCCTTGTATAGTAAAACCTCGTAATATTGTCTATTTCCTGCTATTAGTCTGACCCTACATTCAATCATGGCGGTAAAAAAATGTCAGTGACTCCTTCGATGTTTTAAACATTCATCACTACTCTTAAGCTCCTTGCACTTGGATTTTGGTAATAAAATTAAAGTATGACAAGTTATTTTTAGTCAGCGATGTCGGCAACATTAATTATTTTTTTACTCTGAGACGTCGGACATTCCGGTCCGGTGTAAACAAATGACGCTTCGGACCAGAGGCGCTCTACATCGGTCAGGACCGACGGTCCGATGTCTTTCGCATAGACTGTGAGCCTGATGAAATGAACCCTGGATTGAGTAATTTATGTAATAGTTACCTTTCTTCCGTGATTTCTGCCAACACGGATCATTTCCTTCATTCAAATTCTCTTCATCACCAGTCTCGAAATTGTATGTTTCGTATTGTTCTCATTATCATTTCTATTTGTTTTCATTTCAGGTTCTATTTTGTATTCGTTCAAATTTCTTTTCAATATTCGTTCAGTTTTCGATTTAGTATCCGTTAAAGTGCCCTCATCTTTTGATATCCCACTGGTCTCCTCCTACCTGGAGGTATCAAGCTGCGCCTGACCTGCTGAACAAGACATATGCCCAATGTCCGATCCAGGTGCTCTCGGTGGAGCACAAACCCATGGTGGGTAGTGAGGGGACGGTACCTTGTCCTCGTTACGGACAAACGGACGACTTCCCCGAGGAGGTGGTAACCTCGGGGCAGGTGAATGCAATCAGACTAGGTGAGGCCTGTACCCTGGCCAAGGGTTTTTCCTCTTTAGGTGGCAACCCCATTGAACCATGCCCCGGAAAATTACCGGGAGGAGCTAAGACAGCTCCATCCGACCTGCCAAGGACCGAGAACTCTGACACTTTTTCTTGTGGTGCTTCTTCAGGTACAGATTTCTGTCTCTCCTACCTCTTACGAGCTCTGTCTCTCTCACGCCGTTGTCTATCATTAATAGTTTTTTCTCTTTGGCATCTAAAAAAAATAAAATCTTTTAAATTAATTTTGAACATTTTAATCAGGGAATCAAATCACACTTTTGATTAAAAAGTGAAAAACATTTCCCAAGAGGGAAGAGAACAAATGTGTTTGTGCTGGCAAAAGTTTAAAATCTAACAGGTACACTAGCAAAAGATGTTTCAAAATAACTTCATAACTTTCATTGAAATTTGCCAAGTGGTATATGAGAAATTAAAAATGTTACAACTCTATAGATGGACAGACAGACTAAATATAAACTAGAAATATGTCCATAGATATATATGCCCCACCTAGAGTATATTACTATAAGTAAAGCAACATGAAAATTTGCATTAGCGTATGAAACTTAATCATAATACTTTAAATAAAGGTCAGAGGAAAAGTCAAGGTAAAATATGTTGATACAGTTAAAAAGCTCTCATAAGTATGTGTCAGCATATTAATTTTAACATAAATTTAGAAATGGTTTCTTTAAAACTGACTTAAAATTAATTTGATAAAAGTGTGGTCAAGGTCAAATGAAAGGTCAAGTTCAAAAAATGTTAACATAGTTGTTTACATCAGTATGTATCAGCATATGAAGTTTGTCACTGATTTAAGAAAAGTGAGGTGAAGGTCAAAGGAAAGGTCAGGGTAAAAAATGTTGACGCAGTTGCATATCTCTAATCAATATGCATCAACATATGAAGTTTGACATAAATATCTTGAATGAATTCTTTAATTAAATCTGACTTAAACACAATATGATTAAATTGAGGTCAACGTAAAATACAAGGCCAAGGGAAAAAATGTTGATGCAGGTAAATAGCTTACATAAGTATGTATCAGCTTATGAAGTTTGAAACTGATATTAAAAAAGTGAGGTCATGATCAAAGGGAAGGTCAAGGTAAAAAATGGTGATGCGGTTGAATTGCTCTCATCAGTATGTAACAGCTGCCCATATGAAGTTTGACAAATTTTATCTTGAATGGTATCTTTAAAACTGAGCTAAACACTAATTAAATATAAGTGAGGGCAAGGTCAAAGGAGAGGTCAAGGTCAACATTTTGATACAGTTAAATTGCCTTTTGCTTACATCAGTATGTATCAGCATATAAAGTTTGACACTTAGGAAAAGTGAGATCAAGGTCAAAGGAAAGGTCAATAGGCATGTTCATGCAGTTGCATATCTTTAATCAATATGTATTGACATATGAAGTTTGATAAAAATATCTAGAAAGATATCTTTAAAATAAGGCTAAAGACTAATTAAAGATTAGTGAGTTTAAGGTCAAAAGAAAGCTCAAGGTCACAATGGTGATGCAGTTGAATATCTCATATGTATGTATCAGCATGTAAAGTTTGATAAAACTATCTTGAATGGTATGTTAAAAACCGAGCTAACCACTAATTTAAGAAAAGTGTGGTCAAGGTCAAAGGAGAAGTCAAAGTAAAAAAAATATGGATGCAGTTGCATAGCGCTTATGAATATCTATCAGCATAATATGAAGTTTGATGAAAATATTATGTATAATTTCTTTGAAACTGAGCTTTGAACAGAGCTAAACGCCAAGTGTGACTTAAGGACAGACAGAAGGACGGGAAACAGACATGACAAACACTACATGTATATGCCTCGGCCATATTCATGGCAGGGAATAGCAAAATGTGATAGAGAACAAGAGGCCTATGAGCCTTATGTGTCACCTGAGTACCATGAAACAACTTTCCAACAAATGAATTTGGTTAATGTTTTTAAATACCAAAAATCTTGATACATGTATAAGCAATTTTGAAAGAGGTGCCATTATTTGTCATAATTATCCACTGAGCATGCTTACTTCGGATACTTTTAAAATACCCAGAGGTACATTGTCATTGTTGAAAACACCATTTACCATATCAACTCAGTATTATTGGGGAAAAAAACACAATCGACTTGTAGGCGAGTATATGTACAATATTAAATTAAAGCAAAAAGCATCTTATATGGAAGAAAAAACGATTGTTGCAATATTTTTCTCTATCATGCTAATAAGATATTTCATTACTGGTATGCACATCACTATAATGTTTCCCTGAATAAAGAGCTCTGTATGTGTGACTTGCTTTAGCAGCATCAAAGTTGGGCCATGGGGTTTTGAGGATACATGTACAAAGGAGACCATATTCAGAGGAAGTAAATACTGTATACAGGCTTATTTTCACCTTTTGCTAACAGTTTTGCCTCATTTTAAATTTGCCCGGTCACAATTCTGTTTCAGAAATTAATGGTATACAGTATTCTTTGAATTTGCCCCATTTAAAATTTGCCCACTTTTTCCAAGGGGGAAAATTTGTTATCAAGTTTAAAAGGGGTCAGATTTCATCAGATGTTGGTTGTAGATGAAGACAATATGCCACTTGAATCATCATTTTAACAGTCACCAGCCTGCATCAGCCTGCATATACCCTGAACAGTGTACAGTATAGATGACTTTTACAGAATCGACAGTTATTCCCCTTTGCGGGGTTAGTCAGTATAAGGCACTGTTTTCCCTCTATAATCTTACCAACTTTATTGGTCAATATCTTTAGACTGAAATAAATTCTGTATGAATATGTTTATTATGTTGCAATACAGGTACAGATCAAATTTGTCCGATTTACGTTTGAAGATTTAAAATATTAAAATGTAATGTACCAAGGACCAAGTGGGAAAAACGATTGTTACGCCGACAACAGGAATGTGAAATTTGTACCAACAACTTGTTGTTACAAATGTTGTAAGGCTGTCATTTAAAATACACTGTATCATTTGATGTACTTTGACCCATATTTCTCTAGGGACATTTTATAGGGTTGGTCAGAATACATCAAACAAATTATACAGTTTTGTTATCTGCCTATGCAATGTTTTAGGGGCTACAAAAAGCTACTGTAACAATCTTGAATGTTACATGCATACATGTACATCTGATTGCAATCTATCTAGGGATAAGGAGTCTATCATACAGATTGGTCTACACAGATATTGTATAGCAACTAGGCCTCTGAACTACCTCATATCTGATTTTAAAAAAAATCTCTAAATGATGCAAACCAGCAATAATATCATTAATTTTTATTGCCACATTATACAAAAAGACAAATTGCAATGAGATAAAACTTTTTATCTTCTTTTTTTCTCAAATAAATAAATATATAGTTAAACATGACATTACGTAAATTTATATGTATTTACATCTTATGACTCCATATAATGTTACAAGAAGTACAAAAGTATATTCTGCAAAGCATAATCATAAGTATCACTTTCAATCATTGACATAATTGTGGTAGTATTAAAACAAACAACCTCTTTGGAACTCTAACATGGAACTTTTCGTGGACTAACCTAAATGTAGTAAATACAGTAACATCATAATCATCAACGTCCTAGAGATCGAATGCCGTTATTGATGCTGTTCACTGCCTTGGTGAATTCCTTGTAGGATGTTCCACATGACGCAATGTAAGCATGTGTTAGTGCCCTCTTCCTTCGGGGAGATATGGGTTTCCTCAATTTCCTTCCAAAGAAGTTCCTCTCGACAAGTTCATCCTCTAGGAATAACTTCCTGGTCAGAATCCACATGAAGTTCCCATCAGAGCAGGCTGTTGACTTCACATCAGCAAGGATATCTCGTCGTATTCTGAATTCAAAATCTCCTGGGACTACATCGGTGACATCTTTGATTTGGAGGATTGTTGCAGTTGAGCTACAGGGCACTGTCAAAACCTGATCGTCTTTGCTCTTCTTTCTGTTGTTTACCCTATCAGCTTCTTCCTGGACTGTGGAAACACCATCTTCTGATCCCTCATGATCAACGTTTTCCTCGGCAAAGAGAGTCTTCTTTGCTGTTAATGGAGAGGCACGACGAGCTGGCAGAGAACTTGCTGGCGAAGAGTGGCGGGCTGAAGATGGCGATAGTAAGGATGGTGAGGAGCTGCTGGCTGGAGGTGACGTAGGGCACCTCAGAGGAGATGAGCGGCAGGCAAGGCGAGGTGATGATCTAAGTGGTTAAGATTTGCAGGTTACAAGTGGAGAGGATCTCAGTGGTGATCTGAGTGGTGTTAAACATCGAACATTCACAGGTGAAGGTCTTTTCTCTTCCTCCTGAATTACTTCTATCACAGGTGTTGCACTTGGGTGGTAACGTGCTGGAATTTCCAGGATGGAGTATTCCACAGGTACAATTGTGACTGATGGTAGCCCTGGCTTGGGAGTCGATGTGTTTTCTGTTACCCATCTAACGATGTCGCTTACATTGGCAATGTTGTTGGTCTTAAAGGAAAGGTCAGCAGAAGTTGCATGTAGAATACCGAGAATCTCGTCTAGTTTGCCATGAACTGAAGACAGCTCTCCACCATAGGATTCTTCTGCACACTTGCTTCACAAGAAGTAAGAGAGTCTGTTTGGGTTGACACAGTCTTCCTCTTCTTTGCTTCATTCTGCTTGGCCAGAAGGTCTGTTATCTCGGTCTCATCCTGGATTACAACCACTTTCTCTGTTTGTGAGGAGGTGCAGATCTTGTTGTCCTTAAAGTACCCCATCTGCAGTTCGACAACCTCGCTCTCATCTGTTGTAAGCTCCTTAAGGTAGCACGGCTCACGGCGGGGGGAAGCAACAGTAGGCTCTTCCAGCAGCTGATCCCTCATACAACACTGTAACCTTCCTGCCTTTTAAACCCTGAAATGTTAACACAATCTTATAAAATTTTATGAACTTAGAAATTTCTCTGGACTACTTTATAAAATAAATGTACTTCTGTGTAAATACACCAAGGGTTGGCCAAAATGGTGGGAAATACTGATATTAGGACATTAGGAATTACCAGAAATACTAGCTGCAGAACTGTAGCTCTCCCAAAAAATATATATTAACAGACGGGAGAGCTACAGTGCCACCAATTGAACAAGAGGCCCATGGGCCACATCGCTCACCTGAGCACTACGGGTAGGAAAAAGTAGAAAATGGCTTTTTATTGTAAAGTTTTAATCCAGAAGTAGTCCCATGACCAATCATGGATTTGCTATTTTTTAGAAAATGATTTTTTAAGAATTTTCCTATATATATCTATAAAAAATTTAGTTGGCCATTTTGGCCCCGCCCTACCCTGGGGGTCATGATTTGAACAAACTTGAATCTACACTACCTGAGCATGCTTCCATATAAATATGATGAATTATGGCTTTGTCATTCTTGAGAAGATTTTTAAAGAATTTTCCTATATATTTCTATGTAAAACTTAAGTCGGCCATTTTGGCCCCGCCCTATCCCCGGGGGTCATGATTTGAACAAACTTGAATCTACACTACCTGAACATGCTTCCATATAAATATGATGAATTATGGCTTTGTCATTTTTGAGAAGAAGATATTTAAAGAATTTTCCTTTATATTTCTATATAAAACTTTGGTCGGCCATTTTGCCCCCGCCCTACCCCGGGGGGACATGATTTGAACAAACTTGAATTTACACTACCTGAGCATGCTCCCATATAAATATGATGAATTATTGCATTGTCATTCTTGAGAAGAAGATTTTTAAAGAATGTAACTCCTAAAGATAGTGACCCTGTCCTGCCCCTGGGGGTCATGAATTGTATTTGAATCTGTACACTACCCCAGGATGATTCTACATAAATTCCAGCTTTTGTGTCAAGTGGCTTTCTTTTTAAGTGGTCAAGGCCTTCAAATTTAATGATTTAAGTTCCCCTTTTACAAAGGGATGCCTTGTACCAAGTTTTGTTAAAATTGGCCCAGTGGTACTTGAGATTGTAGACACTACAATGTTTGTAGAAGGATTAAAACCAAATTTTTATGGACTTTGATCTATAATTAATCTATAAATTTATTAATTTTACTAAACTGAAAAGAAACTTGAATCGGAAAATCTTTTTGTTCTTAAAATACAATCAGGGAAACATGTTCTGCTACAGAGTGCTTATGGATGTGGAGAAGTAATACATGTACTCTCTCTCTATATATAATATTGCAGTTTATTCAATTTAATTAATTGTATATTCCCACCACTAGTAATTCCTAGCCAATCCAGATTACATCTAGAGGAACCTTGGTCACTCAAATTAAATCTTCTCCCTTTTTATTTCACAATGCCTTTATTCTCTTAAATCTTCACCGAAACAATTATATACACTGTATGTGAAGGGTAGGGTATAATTGCATTATTTATGGACTTTTTTTCCCCGCTATTTCACCGTGTGAAAATAATTACATTGTTTTAAACTTGTTCATGTTGTTCAGTCATGTTTCCGTTTCAGAAATAATACTGATTTCTTTGCAAAGGGGAAAAGGGGTGACACTGAAACTTGGGTGAAAATTTTCCTGCATACTTCATACATGAAATAATAATAATTAACCTCTATCACTCTGCTTCTAGTCTGTTCATGTAAGGCTGGGTCTTGATTGCTTTCATCCTCCTGTAAATAAAGAACAAAATCACATGTAAGCATGTCGAAATAGTGATGAAAAATGGAAAGACATTACACTTCCTATCATTCCACGCCAAAAGAAATAAATGTTTGTAGAACACATATGCCCCCTTCCCAAATGATTGGATTTAATCCCATTTATCTCAGTATAAGGGATATAACTCTGTCAAAAATGGCTCAACCATACCCAAAACAAGAGTTTCTCATGACTAGATATTTTTATGATAAGTCTGTATACTGAATATCATTACAATATGTGCAACCTCTACAAAGAAAATGAACAGAAACTGTAAATAATCGGAGTTGGACAGACTGACCAACAGGCAGCAGCAAAGAAATTTGACCTTCCTTCTTTAAGGGGGGCCTAAGTATCTCACAAAAATATATTGTTAAATCAATTTTATATAGTAAATTAATGAAAGGTGCCTACAAGTACATCAAATTTAATAAATAATTTTCTAAAATGATGCTTAATAAGCAAAGAATCGTCAAATAAGGTATTTCGGGGTATGATTAACAGGTAAACAAATATGAAAAAAAAAATCACATTTGAAACTCATATGCAATGAAAAATTAAGAAAACAAGTCATGAATATGGTATTTTTTTTCCATATCAGACAGAGAAAAAGTATCCAGATTGTGTACAGTCTTTTAGAAAACGGTAATTTATATGTTCCTCGGCTCTTTAAAATAATGTCGAATTTAATATAGGTATCTGGACAACTTTTCGTGTGATTTTAAACTGAGTTCCATGAAAATACTTTATTTTTTACATAATTCAATAAGAGCCAAAAGTACGGGAACAAGTTTTTTGTTTTTGAAAAATCAGATTAAGCATGGTGGTGAGAGGGTCAGAAATTATAGCATTGTTACAACGCGAAATGTAATAACAACGCAAAATGTAATAAACCTGGATTATTACATTTTGCGTTATTAAATTTTGCGTCGAGATCAACGCAAAATGAAATAACACAATTTTTAGATTATTACATTTTGCGTCGAAATGTAATTAGACAAAATATAATTAATATTTTTCATTGCGGTGAACAAAAAAGATCATATAATTGATTCAAATATATACATGTAACCAACATGGGAAATGCGCTGTCAAAATATTTTGAACTTTAACAATGAGATCAACGTTAGGGCTTTTCCCGGACATAAATACATCAAATTGTATCGTTTTTCTGACTCTGATTTTAGTTATATTGAATACAACGTCCTTAATTATAAAGAATTAATTTAGCTTTGATTGGCATATTTTTGATAGTCTTATTAAATTTCTAACCAAAAAAAACATATTTAATTAACAAAAAATAAAAGCTTTTGATATGCATTTTCGGCACGTAAACATTGGTTAACAAATGAATAGAAGAGTATGTGTGTGTCAACGAGGATAGGAGGGGCAGGGATAGGGCGGGGTGTTTACTTCGTATGTTTATTATTGTCTTACTGTGGACATGCAGAAACAATCCGTTTTATTATAGGATGGAAAGAAAGAGAGAGAGAGAGAGAGAAAGAGAATTTGATTTTGCTTGTCTGCAATGCTGGAGATTTGCATGGAACAGTATGGTATCATTATTGTCAATAAACCCCTTCCCGCTTTACATTTACACCTGCTAGTACAAATGAATATTTTTTTTTAATTCAATGCAGTTGTCTATAAAAAAGCAAAAGCACACAGGTCAATACCCCAAACAACCTTGTCCACAGATGCACGTTTCTAATTTGCAACACATTTTATATGAATGCATTTATTAAACTGATTTAGAATACATGTAACTAATTACACTGTAAATCAATATATTTTGAAAATCATTAATTGTAAGAAATTAATCTATTTATTTCTTTTGTTTTATTTTCTTTCATAAGCCACTAGACTATTGGAAATTGTACTCAATCTGTTAAAAAAATATGTTATTACATTTTGCGTTCCTGCCTTTTGCTTAATCTCGACGCAAAATGTAACAACGCAAAATGTTATAATCCAAAAATCGTGTTATTACATTTTCCGTTATTACATTTTGCGTTGATCTCGACGCAAAGTGTAATAAGGCGAAATGTAATAATTCTCCAAAATGTGTTGTTACATTTTGCGTTATTACATTCTGCGTTGATTTCGACGCAAAATGTAATAACGCAAAATGTTATAATCCAGGTTTGTTACATTTCGCGTTGTTACATGTATTACATTTCGCGTTGTAACATAGCATGCTTGAAAATATTTTGTCAAGAAGGATATGGAGATAATTCAGTATTCAATATCGAAGTCCATGTATAAAACAATACAAAATAGAATCAAAGGAAACACGGACCTCCGAAACATCAGAGCTGGGATCCGGTGCCATGGAGGAGTTAGCATCCCCTGCTGACCGGTGACCACATGATCAGGTTACATTTATAATAGGAAAATCCGTTGTCAATTCAGTGTATAAATAATGGACTTACAATTAGTATAAAAAACGTCAGTCAGCGTTTGATTCAATAATAAAATTGTATCTGCATACAAGGTCATTGTATCGTTCGTAAAACTTACGAAATGATGACTTTAAACGAGTCTGCCGATATTTTTGTTTAATAAACCTGCCTGTCAATAATTTACCTCGTTTTAGAAATTATTCATACGTAGAGAATGTTCTTACGTATCGAATCAACTGAGATATATATACTCCGTATGCAGGTGACGATGGTATACTGCTGCATAAGTAAGGGAAGTTGACTATAGAAAAGTTAAAGTCATCACGTTTATCATATAGCATGGTTGTTAGATTGTCCTTTTAGACGTCCTTTTGAAGTAAAATATCGAAGTATGAAACAGATGTGTCAGACTCTGTGGTATCTTTTATCTTTAGCTCATTTGGATATATCGTATCGACGTAGGAATGGGAAATTACCATTGTTAGTTGACAATACGTCATCGATATACTAGTATCTAAAGTCGAGTTGAAGGCCACAGCAAATGTTTCCTCCTTTTACGGTTAAGATTTCGCACAAATTCTGCTTCATATGAAGATAAAAATAGGTCTGCTTATAACGGAGCCATTTGGTACCCATGGGAATTCCAATAGATTGTTGGAATACCTAGTCAACACATAGATATTGCCAATCAGAAACTCAAGCATCTCTTTGATGTCAACTTAAGAGTACTTGTGTGTGCAATCAGAATGTCGGCAGGGACCAGTACGTTATCTATCTAATTCTTTTTTCACTTCTGGATTATTGAACACAGAAGGATAGGTGGTTTTCATATTGCCCCTCAATATTTTAATACGTGGCCTTAACATGGATCTGATGCATTAAAATCAATTCTGACAAGGTGCCAACGTCTTCTTTTTCAAATCTGGCCCATCGCCTGGCGTAACAGAATCCGTAATATTTACCGAATTCCGACGCCAGTTGAAGGATCGGGGTTTCCTATAGCTATATTTAGGACCTTTTAAAATAAGTGATCTAAGATCTTCATTATTAACTATATTTACGGCACCTGTAATGACGTGTCCAGCAGGACTATAGTTATATGGCGAAGAAGAACATGAACACGATGGAGGATTATGTTTCAGATACTCGGTATCCTGGCCATGTAAAGTTTTCTTGTATTTGAAAAGTTTGCAAGCAATGGACGATGTAAATATGCAGAAAATACAAGGTGTAGTCTTTAACTTGAAATATGGTGGAATACAAGACTGGACCTTTTTGTGATTAAGAATATAACTTAAATTAACTGCGCCAATTCCTTTATTAGGCTCCGTTTTTTCCGTTTCAAATGCTAAACTGTTTCATGTTATTAACTCTACTTAGGGCTATAGTTAGGTTTATACAATCAATTATCTTCTTGGTCTCACTGGACATATCAAGCCATTTTTGCACACTTCAGGATAGTCACAATTGCAATTTTTAAATGTCAACTAATTTACAGGTCCTAAACATGCTAAAGATAAGCATATCTCTAAAATTATATTATTTGGAACTGCAAGTCAAAACACCGTACGTATGTGTTTTTGAAATGTTGAAATTAATTAGCAATACATCCATGAAATATTATTTCATTTCTTTAAATTGCTTGTTAAATAGTGTTTTTAAATCTACAACTTTGAATATACTTCAATTTTCATTTCAACAATTGGAAATTGCCTATGACTTTATAGAATGATGATGGCGTGATCATAATTGTGTGACCTACCTGAATTTCCTCTGTCCTCTAATAACCACGTTACAGTTAATATCAAATTGTATAAAGAAATATTTGTTTCATCATGGGTACTGATAATAAATGTCAGTTTTGTTTAAAACTACTTAATCACAGTGTCTCTGTTTTAAACTCATTTATTTTGTTTATTTTTCGCGAATTCAGTCGCGAAATGACCGCAAATATTAGCACTTCGCGTTCGTCTTGCGCCACAGTTAAATTTTAAATGATGGAGGACCCTTATTAGCATATGGAAGTTTAAGGAAAAGGCTGATTGTTTTAGCTGCATTTTCTTCCGTAAAACGTGCGGGTTTAAAAAATATGAAACGCCTATCTTTCCTCTATCAATAGTTATAATAAAAAATAACATTTATGAAACGTTGGTCACTATTGATAATCAAGGCCAGGGGTAAAAAAAGTATAGTGTTTTAAGAAAGGTCTTGTCATATGTAATATTTAAGTGAAAGGTGAAACCATAAATGGTCTCATCCAAAAGTTATGGCCCAGATTAAAGTTTTTGAAGAGCAGGTCAAACTTCAATATCAAGGTCAGAGGTAATAATCATAGTGTATTTAAAAAGGTTTTGTCACAGGTAATATACATCTTTAGTATTAAATCCCTATCTTTTCTCATTGAAAAGTTTTGTCAAATTTAAAGTTTTGTTTTGTGACAGACAGACAGACTGACAGACTGATGAGATTAAATGTTCCCTCGCTTTGGCAAAAGCGGTGTACAAGAACATCGGATCACATAAGATTCATCACACATAATAATAGAACCCTTATTACTATCGTTAAATGCTAAGAAAACCTTCATAGGAAATGCAAAGAAAATTAAGACAAAGACACCACGCAACTGAGTTAAGGTAGGATTTTTCTCTGGTTTCCTAGTAGAAATATTCAATGTAGATTTGCTTATTCGTCTGATATATTTAGATGAAGGAGATTTAAAAGACCATATTTTTCTTTCCTTATCACAATTTTACAACTATAAATAGAAATGGTCAACTGTGTTTGAATACTAGCAAGGACTATATTTTTGGCGGAATGGTGGCGTATGAAAATATCTTCTTTTCTGCCTGTCAAAATTATTATAGAACTACGAATTTAGTTATAATTTTTACACAATCAAAGACTAGAATTTTTTCCAAATGTAAGCCAAATTAATAATAAGGAACTAAAGATTTAAAATATAACAAATAAATATGATTTTCCAAACCAACAACAATTATGCTGGCTTTTAAAAGTTTCGACTCTAAGTACAGATATGAGCCAAAACTCCATAGAAAGTGGTTTTACTCTCTTACTAAACGGTCAAAACTTTTTTGTTTTTATATCATTTTGAATCTTTATATGACTGCTTTACTATATGGAAATATTCAATGTAAATTTGCTTATATGTCTGATATATTTAGATGAAGGAGATTTAAAAGACCATATTTTTCTTTCCTTATCACAATTTTACAACTTTGAATAGAAATGGTCAACTGTATTTGAAAAATGGCAAGGACTATATTTTTGGCAGAATGGTGGCGTATGAAAATATCTTCTTTTCTGCCTCTCAAAATCATTATAGAACAACAAATTGAGTTATAATTTTTACACAATCAAAGACTAAAAGCGTTTTTTAAATGTTAGCTGAATTAATAATAAGGAATTAAAGTTTTAAAATATATCAAATAAATATTAATTTCCGAACAAACTACAATTACGTCAGCTTTTAAAAGTTTCGACTCTAAGTACAGATATAAGCCGAAACTCCATAGAAAGTGGTTTTACTCTCTTACTAAACGGTCAAAACTTTTTTGTTTTTGTATTATTTTGTACCTCTATATGACTACTTTACTATATGTGAAAATAAGAAAAATTTAAATATAGAGCGCATATAAAAATAACTTAAATATCCTAAAAATTTAAGAAAAATAGAGAAAATTTGGAGTAGACAAAATCCATTTTTGTTAAACTATTTGTGTCAATTTGGTAATATCATCTTTATAGACCTTATATGGTAATATCTTTTTATGCAAAAAGAAAACCATTTAATCTTTTGACATAAGAGATCCAATCGCAACTTCTCGGGTCTTTTCGACTAGCGGAAAAACAACCTCGAATGTATAGGGTAGACGTCATGACAACCCTTCCTTTTCACGATCTTTTAAATAAATGCATGGAGACCTTTTATTTGTAGAATATAGTGTTTAATTTTATTCAATGTAATGATATTACCTAAAATATACTATAGAGGGGACTTCTTAATCCGTCTATCCTATATCTGAATAATCAGGAAATGTATAAATGTTTAACATCCGGTGATGATAATACATTCGAAATTGTTTTTCCGACCTCTGACGAAAAGACCCGAGATGATGCGATTGATAAGAGATCCTAACTCATGATTGGATGCAGTTATTTTTAATTTTAAGGACTTATTTTTGAGTCCTCACCTTTATTTTTTCTAATAATTCAAAACCTTAATATCAGTGTACTTGTTGCTTATAATTTTGCCTTTAAGAATGACGTTTACTCAGGTTTCAGAAATCAGAGAGGAAATTTTATAAAGTATAATATATTGAATCAAAAATTGTTCTAAATGTATAAAATAACCAAGTTTTATCTCAATATCAATTTAAAAATTTAATATGTAAGTAATCGAAGAAACTATACAGGAACAAAACTCAATGTATTGATATGCAGAGGAAATTCAGACTAAATTTGTAATTTTTCATTTTTAAAATTTTTTTTTACTTTTTGCAATATTAATCGCAAAGTAAAGGTTACATGTAATTTAAGACATCATTTTTCAAATTTTATTTGTGCTTAAGCTCATAAATTATTTCAAATAGAAGAATGCTATAATATGAAGAAAATCAAAAACATGTATAAAAACCACTGTAGACAACATACATGAATCTCAATAATTTGATCATTGACCCAATATAATATTAATACCATGAGAATGAGGGTAACAAAAGTAACCAGAGACTATAAATAATTAAGAGTTCTTATCAGTCAGATTTTTGCAATATTTGATTAAAAATAGGGAAAAAATATAAATATGACAGAGGAAATTCGGACTGTAATAATTATCACATTTATGGCCCAAACTCTACTCATTTCTTTTTATCTGTCTATAGAGCAACTCTGTTCCATTGCTATAATATTTCATTATTTAAAGAGTTTTGTTGCTTGTAATATTTTGTTAGTGAAAAAAAAATGGTCATAGTATGAAAAATTGAGGTATTTCCCGAGAAATATTCAGGGGCCCCTAGCATGAAAACGAGGTCAATGACCTAGTTATTTGAAACTGAAATTTAACACAAGAATCATAGGTACACAATGTGCAATAGTTGGTCTTTCGTACTTATCAGTGGAATTTTTAGTCATCTGAGTAAAAGTATACCTTAATTTGCAATACTTACCCGTCAAGGCCAAAACAAATGTAATCGAATGTGTAATTACTCGACCGTGACCGTCTTTGCTAAAAAGCATGAAGTTCGAGTTCCATGCGTTTTTCGGGTGAATTCTTCATATATTTTATTTCCACGTGTTCTCCATCTTTAATTGATAACGAAAAACAGAAAAGAATTTGATTACAAGGCGATGTACGTCCACACAACAATGTGAAAGAGAAGATGAATTGGCCGAAGCTGGTCGTAGTTAACGAGAGTTCTGTTTCCTTTCACCGTATGAATTTATTTTTCTTAAAACCTTTTATAATTACCGTCCGAAAAACCTACAAAGCGTAACTGAATTCCTTTTAATCATTAGAAGTCGCTAGATTTTCAACAAACACAACAAAATCATCTTAGGGTTTATCCAAAAAAATCAATGGAACCGGATTTGCCCCCACCTCAATATCAAACTGGAGGAGTGGGGAATACATGTAATGAGATATTATGTAATTTGTCAGTAAGGCGCAGACACTTTCTGTAAGCCCCCTTGTTATCCTAATCTCAACCCTAACTTACATGTACATGTATTGAAGAAAGACCGGAGTGTAGTGAGACAGCTTTTCCAGCAGCAGAATCTAGCGAAACTAGAGGAGGATCTAGTCTCCACATAGAAAAACATTCAATAGAAGAACTTTTCGTAAATAATGTGACCTCTTTTAGGATCGGTTGTCTTGCTGTGAATTCGTTTGAATGGAGGATGAAGCAGTATTTTAAATTGTGATTTTTTAATTCTAGGGTGCCTTAAAGTTTCTGCATATTGTGTTTAATTGCTTGAATGAAATAAATGAAGTGCGAAAAATTGTTTTGCTACTTTTTTATCATGTGTACTTAAATTAAATTATACTGTTATAAGAGTGGTGTAAAGCAAAAACTTGCCTGGGGACTTAGAAATTTTGACTAGTATATAAAACGGTCAAAACTAATCAAACTAATACCATCACTTAACAGTATTGTCGGCGTTCAGATTTTAGAACGCAGTTCGCTATTCGCAATTCAAAAGTGAATTGCGTTCTAGAACGCAGTTCGCAATTCAAAATTTAAACTTAAGCTGTTTGGTCTGAAATTTTGTGGGTGGGGTACTAGGGGTCAGTTACCACTTCTGTGAAAAAATGGTGATGGTACCATCTCTAGTTTCCGAGATATGGCCGTCCAGTTTTTAGCCCTGCTATATAATGCTATACGAATAAACATCGGGTTGGGAAAAATTGAAGTCCCATACCCCGGGATCTGAAATTTTAAGGGTGGGGTACTAGGGGTCAGATACCACTTCTGTGAAAAAATGGTGATGGTACCATCTCTAGTTTCCGAGATATGGCCCTCCAGTTTTTAGCCCTACTATATAATACTATACGAATAAACATCGGGTTGGGAAAAATTGAAGTTCCCTACCGCAGGGTCTAAAATTTTGTGGGTGGGGTACTAGGGGTCAGATACCACTTCTGTGAAAAAATGGTGATGGTACCATCTCTAGTTTTAGAGATATGACCCTCCAGTTAAAGCCCTACTATATAATACTTTACGAATAAACATCGGGTTGCGAAAAATTGAAGTCCCCGACCCCGGGGTTTGAAATTTTGTGGGTGGAGTATTAGGGGTCAGATACCACTTCTGTGAAAAAATGGTGATGGTACCATCTCTAGTTTCCGAGATATGGCCGTCCAGTTTTTAGCCCTACTATATAATACTATACGAATAAACATCGGGTTGGGAAAAATTGAAGTCCCCTACCCCGGGATCTGAAATTTTGTGGGTGGAGTACTAGGGGTAAGATACCACATCTGTGAAAAAATGGTGATGGTACCATCTCTAGTTTCCGAGATATGGCCGTCCAGTTTTTAGCCCTACTATATAATACTATACGAATAAACATCGGGTTGGGAAAAATTGAAGTCCCATACCTCGGGGTCTGAAATTTTAAGGGTGGGGTACTAGGTTTCAGATACCACTTCTGTGAAAAAATGGTGATGGTACCTTCTCTAGTTTCTGAGATATGGCCCTCCAGTGTTTAGCCCTACTATATAATACTATACGAATAAACATCGGGTTGGTAAAATTTTAAGTCCCCTACCCGGGGGTCTAAAATTTTGTGGATGGAGTACTAGGGGTCAGTTACCACTTCTGTGAAAAAATGGTGATGGTACCATATCTAGTTTCCGAGATATGGCCCTCCAGTTTTTAGCCCTACTATATAATACTATACGAATAAACATCGGGTTGGGAAAAATTGAAGTCCCATACCCCGGGGTCTGAAATTTTAAGGGTGGAGTACTAGGGGCCAGATACCACTTCTGTGAGAAAATGGTGATGGTACCATCTCTAGTTTCTGAGATATGGCCGTCCAGTTTTTAGCCCTACTATATAATACTATACGAATAAACATCGGGTTGGGAAAAATTGAAGTTCCCTACCCCGGGGTCTAAAATTTTGTGGGTGGGGTACTAGGGGTCAGATACCACTTCTGTGAAAAAATGGTGATGGTACCATCTCTAGTTTCCGAGATATGGCCCTCCAGTTTTTAGCCCTACTATATAATACTATACGAATAAACATCGGGTTGGGAAAAATTGAAGTTCCCTACCCCAGGGTCTAAAATTTTGTGGGTGGGGTACTAGGGGTCAGATACCACTTCTGTGAAAAAATGGTGATGGTACCATCTCTAGTTTTAGAGATATGACCCCCCAGTAAAAGCCCTACTATATAATACTTTACGAATAAACATCGGGTTGCGAAAAATTGAAGTCCCCGACCCCGGGGTTTGAAATTTTGTGGGTGGAGTATTAGGGGTCAGATACCACTTCTGTGAAAAAATGGTGATGGTACCATCTCTAGTTTCCGAGATATGGCCGTCCAGTTTTTAGCCCTACTATATAATACTATACGAATAAACATCGGGTTGGGAAAAATTGAAGTCCCCTACCCCGGGGTCTGAAATTTTGTGGGTGGAGTACTAGGGGTAAGATACCACATCTGTGAAAAAATGGTGATGGTACCATCTCTAGTTTCCGAGATATGGCCGTCCAGTTTTTAGCCCTACTATATAATACTATACGAATAAACATCGGGTTGGGAAACATTGAAGTCCCATACCTCGGGAGTCTGAAATATTGAGGGTGGGGTACTAGGGCCCAGATACCACTTCTGTGAAAAAATGGTGATGGTACCATCTCTAGTTTCCGAGATATAGATTTTCCAGTTTTTAGCCCTACTATATAATACTATACGAATAAACATCGGGTTGGTAAAAATTGAAGTCCCATACCCCGGGGTCTAAAATTTTGTGGGTGGAGTACTAGGGGTCAGTTACCACTTCTGTGAAAAAATGGTGATGGTACCATATCTAGTTTCCGAGATATGGCCCTCCAGTTTTTAGCCCTACTATATAATACTATACGAATAAACATCGGGTTGGGAAAAATTGAAGTCCCATACCCCGGGGTCTGAAATTTTAAGGGTGGAGTACTAGGGGCCAGATACCACTTCTGTGAGAAAATGGTGATGGTACCATCTCTAGTTTCTGAGATATGGCCGTCCAGTTTTTAGCCCTACTATATAATACTATACGAATAAACATCGGGTTGGGAAAAATTGCAGTCCCCTACCCCGGGATCTGAAATTTTGTGGGTGGGGTACTAGGGGTCAGATACCACTTCTGTGAAAAAATGGTGATGGTACCATCTCTAGTTTTAGAGATATAACCCTCCAGTTAAAGCCCTACTATATAATACTTTACGAATAAACATCGGGTTGGGAAAAATTGAAGTCCCCTACCCCGGGGTCTAAAATTTTGTGGGTGGGGTACTAGGGGTCTGTTACCACTTCTGTGAGAAAATGGTGATGGTACCATCTTTAGTTTCCGAGATATGGCCCTCCAGTTTTTAGCCCTACTATATAATACTATACTAGTAAACATCGGGCTAAGGGATATCGAAGTCCCCTACCTCAAAACCTTAAATTTTGTGGGTGGGGTACTAGGGGTCAGTTACCACTTCTGTGAAAAACTTGTGATGGTACGATTTTTAGTTTTTGAGAAAAGGGCCTCCAGTTTTTAGCCCTATTATATAATACTACATGTATATGAATAAACATCGGGCTCGGGGACATCGAAGTCCCCCAACCCGGCTTCTGATATTTTGAGGGTTGGGTACAAGTTACATATAACACATGACCATGACCTCATTTGTCTGAAACTTCATATGCTGATACATACTGATGTAAGTATTCAACTGCATCACTTTTCAAGATAATCTGAACAAATTTCATACAAATTTTCATGTTGCATTACTAATACCCCGGTATACCTTCGGCGGGGCATATATGTCCTATGGACATATATCTATTTTCTTCCTGTGACATTGAACGTGCACAAAAAAACCTTGAATAAAGATCAAGTCAAACCCTCAAGGCATTAACAATCTTTGTATTAAAGAAAAACCCACCAAATTTATCCATAAGTAAGATATGGACTAGATCACAAATTATGCATTTTTTCTTTTAGTCACATTAAACTTACACAAAATAATTAGAATCAAGGTCATGACTCACCGTCAAGTCATTAGCAATCTTTGTGTAAAGTGGTAGATCAAGGTTTTTTGCATAGAAAATATAATTATGAACATTTTCTTAAAGTTGAACTTGAACTTGCACAAAATAATGAACTTAAGTCAAGTCGACGTCATGGCACAACCTCAAGTCATAAGCAATCTTAGTGTGAAATGGGAACTCACTAAGTGTATACATAAAATATGGGCCGGACACGAATTATGAAAAAGTTTCTTCCAGTGACCTTGAACTTGCCAAAATGACCTTAGGTTAAGGTCATGGCACATCCTTGGGTCATGAGTAATCTTTGTAGGAAGATATAAATTCATAAGTTTCATCAAAAGATACATGTGGACCGGACCCGTTTGCACATGTAACCAGACAACTATACAGATAGAGAGACAGATAGACGGACAAGTTAATTCGTATATACACCTCAAAACTTCGTTTGGTGGATAAAAAGATGAAAGAGAAAACTTATGGCTGATACAAATTATGTTTTTTTCAGTTTTTTTCCAGTTAACAAACGTACCTGGTATAGTCCTTTCATACGGTCAATTCATTTATACATCGACGCCACCAAAAAGAGTATTTTGCATTTCTGTGAAGTCTATATGCACAACTATATCTATGGATAAACATCATGCAAGGGCAATATCGGTACATGTATAATATCAAACAAAAGTTGATAATGACATTTTTACAACTTAAAAAAAATGAACTTAGATTTTAAATCTTGCTATGTAAAATTTTCATATTCATGGAGAAAGAAATCTAAAAATAAATTATAAAAACACTTTTATCAGGGCATATAAATCATATCCAAAGATATTCGCTAAATACTGGATATCCTCTTCCACTTTAATTATTTTTAAATTCTTCCTCTGTAACCCTCCCCCCTTTTTTGATTGCTGGATTCTTATTAAAATGGTAAACCCCCAATTCCCCTATTTCTAAATTATACACATGTACATGTAGATCTAATCTGTTATATTTTAGTAGACATATTTTTCTTAAGAAATATAATTCCGAAATGACAATATAGTTGAAATGAACTTTGAGGTGAATGACATTACAATCATTAAAATAATATATAAAAATCAAAATAATCGGAATATAAACTCGAATTCTTTTTTTCCAATTTCTGATGTAAATACAGAAACAATGCAATAAATTATTTACCAGTATTAAATGGAAGCTAAACATAGTTTCGTATAAAAACGAGGGGTTTTTTCCGAAGAAAACAATGACAAGAAGGGGTTTGCCTGCTATTTATAGGAATGAAGAACATATATTCCAAATTTCGAGCCCGATGTTTATTCGTATAGTGTTATATAGTAGGGCTAAAAACTGGAGGACCATATCTCAAAAACTAGAGATGGTACCATCACCATTTTTTCATAGAAGTGGTATCTGGCCCCTAGTACCCCACCCCAAAAAATTTCAGACCTCAGGGTAGGTGACTTCGATGTCCCCGAGCCCGATGTTTATTCATATAGTATTATATAGTAGGGCTAAAAACTAGAAGTCCATATCTCGGAAACTAGAGATGGTACCATCACCATTTTCTCATAGAAGTGGTATCTGGCCCCTAGTACCCCACCCCCAAAATCTCAGACCCCACGGTAGGGGACTTCGATGTCCCCGAGCCCGATCTTTATTCGTATAGTATTATATAGTAGGACTAAAAACAAGAGGACCATATCTCGGAAACTAGAAATGGTACGATCACCATTTTTTCATAGAAGTGGTATCTGGCCCCTAGTAGCCCACCCCCAAGATTTCAGAACCCAGGGTAGGGGACTTCGATGTCCCCGAGCCCGATGTTTATTCGTATAGTATTATATAGTGGGGCTACAAACTAGAGGACCATATCTCGGGTAGGGGACTTTGATGTCCCCGAGCCCGATGTTTATTCGTATAGTATTATATAGTAGGGCTAAAAACTAGAGGACCATATCTCGAAAACTAGAGATGGTACCGTCACCATTTTTTCATAGAAGTGGTATCTGACCCCTAGTACCCCACCCCAAAAATTTCTGACCCCAGGGTAGGGGACTTCGATGTCCCCGAGCCCGATGTTTATTCGTATAGTATTATATAGTAGGGCTAAAAACAAGAGGACCATATCTCGGAAACTAGAAATGGTACGATCACCATTTTTTCATAGAAGTGGTATCTGGCCCCTAGTACCCCACCCCCAAGATTTCAGAACCCAGGGTAGGGGACTTCGATGTCCCCGAGCCCGATGTTTATTCGTATAGTATTATATAGTGGGGCTACAAACTAGAGGACCATATCTCGGAAACTAGAGATGGTACCATCACCATTTTTTCATAGAAGTGGTATCTGGCCCCTAGTACCCCACCCACAAAATTTCAGACCCCAGGGTAGGGGACTTTGATGTCCCCGAGCCCGATGTTTATTCGTATAGTATTATATAGTAGGGCTAAAAAGTGGAGGGCCATATCTCGGAAACTAGGGATGGTACCATCACCATTTTTTCATAGAAGTGGTATCTGACCCCTAGTACCCTACCCTTAGAATTTCAGACCCCAGGGTAGGTGCTTCGATGTCCCCGAGCCCGATGTTTATTCGTATAGTATTATATAGTAGGGCTAAAAACTAGAGGACCATATCTCGGAAACTAGAGATGGTACCATCACCATTTTTTCATAGAAGTGGTATCTGGCCCCTAGTACCCCACCCCCAAAATTTCAGACCACACAGCTTATGTTAAAATTTTGAATTGCGAACTGCGTTCTAGAACACAATTCACTTTTGAATTGCGAACTGCGAACTGCGTTCTAAAATCTGAACGCCAGTATTGTCTTCATGATTATGTGAAAATTTCATTTATTTTAAATATAAGAAATATAGTTTTGTGTGAGAAGAATCCTACCTTTAGGCTAAATATGAGCTTTTCTATGCAAATGAGCTAATAAAAATGCATGAATTGTATACTTTATGTACGGAAAGAGTTCAAATTGATTTTCTTATACATACTTAGTATCCGCGGTTTATTAAGAGTCATTCCGCGAGAAAAACATGAAGAACTGTCCAAATGTTGACATATCTTAATGAAATTTGGTGGGTAGTTTGACTTTATAATATGTTATTCAAAAATGACCAAAAAAAATTCCCATCATTAAACATGGCAGCCGTAGGCAGCGCCACCTCCTTTTTGCACATTTAAGTGCAAATGCACTAAAAAATTCAAGCAAAATGGTATAATTCACATTTGATTGACCTTACTCAAAATTAAACTTGCATTTCCATTAAGGTTTTTAAAGTAACATAAGACTGTGTTCTTTCGGGTGCGTATCATTACCGCTACATTTTCAAAATTTTCATTACCGCTACATAGTCATAATCGCTACAAAAAACCTTACATTTCCGCTACATAAAAAGTATACATTACCGCTACATTGTGTACAGTACAGCCTAGGACCCAATAAATGCATAGGACCCGTTTCCCCTGATCATCACGGGGAGATGAAAGTAGGCCTTTGAGCAGGAATGTTTTTTTAAAATAATTTTCATAAAACACAACAACAACAACAACAACAAAAAAAATAAATAAATAAAATCAAGCCATGTTCATATATAAATTTTTAAGTTTTGTCAAATGTTTTTATACTATCGCTAAAGCCTTGAAAGCCATTTGCTTGAAATATTGTTGTTTTCTAAATTTATAACCGTCGATAAGTAAGCCGGTGTAATTATACGACTGCAGAGTCAGTTATATAAATATACTCATTCTGATTACTTGTACCGGTAGATAGTGAGTGGATTCTGTTGATTAGAACTCATATACCGAACCATAACTGGTTAAATCGATATGTATAGCGGTAATGAGTTGTTTTTGGCTGATTCAATATGTAGCGGTAATGAGTTGTTTTTGGCCGGAAAAATGTAGCGGTAATGAGTTGAAATTTTTGGCAATGTAGCGGTAATGTTGACCTCCCGTTCTTTCAAAATTGATATTTATTATCATCAAATATGCAATATATCAAAGGGCAGACAACTCTTGAAAATTGGCATAATGCCAATTTTAAAGAATTGCCAAAAGTTTTACAAATTTAATGCCCCAAATCTTCCAAGACCAATCTTTGAAATTATTTATTTTTTTTTTTATTTTATTGTACAAATATAACTCTAAGCCTTACCTTTGCAAAATATTGAGCTTGGGATATGATAAATAATTGAGATATGGGGATTTACAAATTGCCAATTTTTGAAAAAAAAATCAAATGGGTTACAAATATAGTACTTTAAATTATAAACAATTGTTGTTCAATATTAAAACATGTAAAAAGTTTCATTGAAATAATAATTAAGATTGAAAAAAAAATAAAAATTAAATTAAGCTAAATTGTCAGAAATTACCCCTAATAAATAAGATTGGCATGTTGCCAATTGTTTAGAAATGAAAAAAAAGCATAATAAATTGTATTGGCTTACTTGCAATTTTTCAACAATTATATGAATATTCATATTCTTTACATTTTGTAAGTTATTTCTATTTAATTAATAAAAGGAAAATTACAAGTATTTAAATACATTCGTACTCTATTTCAGTATCATTCAAATGAATTTTAAGACTTGAAAATATAAGATTTGAGCCTTCAGTAAGTTGTTTGCTTTCTGCCAATTTTAACAATAATGTTATGAAAATAATTTTGACAAAATTTGATACCCCCCTCCCAACCCCAATTTGAATGTATATGAATCCAGCCTTTTATCATGTTTATAGATGTTAAATTCAAGGCGGTTTTAAATTGTTGTCACTTTGTACTGCAAATTGGCATACGTGTTGGCTGCAGTAACGACTCATGTTTTCTTTTTCTTTTTAATTGCGGAGGGGGGGGGGTAGTACCCTCCCCAGAATAATTTTGCCAATATATATCGTGGATGGTCCTATATCGGTGGGTTACCTAAATCGGTGGCATCTCCATTTGAGATGCTGATTTTTTAATTGGAGATCAAACTTTATCAATATATATGAATGTTAAGTAATAGTCAGTAGTTTAAAGTATGTAATGTGAAATTAAAAATATTCCTAGGAATGACGGTGTTTAGTTTACTCAAAAACACACTAAATTTATGAAACGTAAACACTTTACATGTAGATTGAAATTACCAATTATTTTTAAATTTGTTGAGAGTATGCAATCAAATACCTGTATGCATTATTATATTTTCTCAACTGATGACAAAACAAGTTTCTAAGACACTCAGAAAACTACGTATGTTATATCAAAATATATGATTTAAGTTGGTCAGTCCTCCATGATTTTTCCCCTCGCTTATTTCATATGTGTTTTTCTTTTTTTTCCTCCTTCTAACCGAGACTATATTTCTTGACCTCAGATTAGCAGATGAGGCACCAACATGACTTTAACTTACCAATCAGCTGAATGAGAATTGCATTATGGGTTACTACGAATACTATAAAAATTTTATGCTTGAAAGAAAAAGAAAATCTTATGGGGATCGGAAAAGCACAAAGACCATTTTTCCATCCAATTCGTAAATGAAAAGCATATATATTTTTTTAAAATTGTATTATTTTCATTCTCACAATGACACACAATTCATTTGTTGAATAAACGATAGAAGTCTAGGTTTCTCAAAGTCATGTTGCAATTGAAAGCGATTTGCGTCTCTATTTATTCTTTTGTTGTACGATCGGTGAATACAAGGTGGAATGTCAGGTGGATGTCAGGTGGATTCCCTGGCCAAAAACACGTGATCACGAGTATACTTATGTAAAAACTGTTTCGTCCATTTAAATGCATGAGATGCTGCTCGTTTTCCTTACCCTTATTGAAGCGCTGGTGTTCTGAACTTGACACAAATTACATTTTATAAAACATTTTTCTTGTCTAATACACAAAAGATGAAAAACGCCCTTGACATCTTTCATAATTTCTAATCTTTGTATTCGAACCACGTGTTCGAAGTAAAATGTAAACATGTATTTGGCGTAAACGTTGCTATTCAACAATTGGTCAGTTGCTCGTGGTAAGAATCTCTGTGCGTATTTATAACAATATCCATATAAGGAAAACATTTTTACCAGCGTATCGGTCGTTAGTGTGTTCCAATTTTCGCCGAAAATTATGATAAGATTGTTATTTTACCCCACCCCCATCCACCCTCCTTTAACGTTGACATTTGTGCAGCAATATCTTTTATTCTTGGAATATTCTGCTTTTCTTTATACCTTGCCTCTGTAAAATAAAGTAAGGTATGCCCTTGCGCCGGAGCGATTTTGTTGATGTTTCTTAAAAACCTGTATAGTACAGGTTGATGAAGCATAATATGACTTCATAATGTGTACTGGAGGTGGCATATCTTGGGTACCAAGAATGTATCAGAAAACAAGTTTTAAGATTTCTTTGCGGTATGTATAGCAATTATGGGTTTTAATTAGGGATGGCAATTCTTAACCGGTTAATCTATTGATCGGTCGGAACAATGCTAATCGGTTAGAAAATCCGCAATCGGTTAGTCGGAAAAAATATAAATATATATGTAAATTGAACATCTTTCCTTAAAATTCAATTAAAGGAAAGGAAGCCACTGCTTAAAGAACAAACTTTCATTTAGCGTTTTTACATATTTTGTAATTAAATAAGTTTGAGGTATTTATAGCTCTCCTGATTGAGGTCACGGGGTAATTGGTCAGTTTTTAGATGCTCTCATGCTAGAATATTTTGTCCTAAAAGATATTTTATTTCATGAATGCATAAATTGTATCAAAGGAAATACTTATTTAAGTTTGAATGAATTCGAAAGATTGATTGAAGTGCATTTCTACAGATATTATAGGGTGGTTAAAAACTGAACCGCAACATAACTTTTCTGTTTACCATGTCTCCACGTGCAAGTTACTTCCTTGCCAAATTACTGTGAATAATTTATCCTATCTCGCTGTAGTCTCGCTTACTCTCGCCAGAGCTACTTTGAATCCATCGGGTTTTATAATGTGCAGAATACCGAAAAACAAAAGGTTCCAAACACATTAGTAGGGGTGTATGAATAGGGTTAGAATTAGAGACTTCTCAGTTTGATCAGTCGACACCGGTGGAGACGGGTGTATGCTATACAGGACTTGGTAGCGAGAATAATAACGTAATACTTCGTCTAATGCAGGAAAGTAAGATACCAAATTAATTTACAATTATAGTCGTATAAGTCAGTGCAGTATACAAACAACACAGATAAACGTAACTGCAATAAAATATAAACGTAATGCAAGATAACCAGCACGAACACGGTTGCCGTTCCACGCCGATACCTGTGACAATAAAGCAGTCAGGTGTAACAAATGCGACAGGTATACCGTAGTATTGATATATCATAGATAATGCTATCAAAAATTGGCGTATGCCTATATACGAGTCGTGTTCAGCTTTAACTCACTTGAGCAGAGACATGTGTCCAAGAATATACACTATACCTAAATAAGCTTATCCATTAAATAGTTCAGTGAAACATAATCTCTGCTGATCCGTGATTTTTAATATTGTTGAAAATTAGCTCTGTAAGCACTTAGTCTTGTATACACATGACATCATGTTGACTCTTAAAGGTACTTGGACACAGATTTGAAGTTAATATTTTCTCATTTTTTCTGTATAATATCACGAATTATATATTTTAATAGCATTTCACACAAAAATTGATTAAAAATCTTTTTTCATTTAAAAGCTTTTAAAACTTTAAATTTTTTGACGGGTTTGATTGACACATCCTTGCACTTTCACAAATTTTAACTTTATTCTTAATCCTTAGGAAAAGCGGCAATTTTGATGTGTTTTAATGAGAAATATTAAAACTTTTATCAAGAAAAATAATTTTATTCAGAGTAAAAATGTTAGAAAGCAAAACACCTTCTCAAGTATCGTCATTCCGAACTAAGAGATGCGTACGGAGTTAAGCAAATCGAGCACACTCGTGTTATGTACACAGTTTTTGTAAACAGAGTTCGAGTTCTGTTATTGTTTATATTTAGAATTCACCGGGTGCGTTCAATCGTCACAGTCTGCTTACCACAACTGCACGGACTGACAATATATTGTGTGTTTGTTTTGCTTTCGAAGGTATCTAGTCTGAATTTTCTAGATTATAGTATTAAATATTTTTCATTTATACAAACGAGATTGCCACTTTTCCTAAGGATTAAGAATAAAATTAAAATTGTGAGAGTCCAAGGATATGTCAATCAAACCCGCCGAAAAATTTGAAATTTCAATATCTTTTAAAGGAAATAAGATTTTCAATTAATTTTTGTCTGAAATGCTATTAAAATATATAAGTCGTAATATTATAGAGAAAATAATAACTTCAAATCTGTGTCCAAGTACCTTTAACAAACAAGTAGATAAAATTATTCATGAATTTTGTTAGCAAAATATTAATACTTGCAACTTTTAATGCTGAAATATCTCTTACACGAGGGTAATTTATGCATGAAGTCTACCATACCCTGAAAGACATGGCCAGGACAAATAGATCTCATTAAGGTTTTCCCATATAGACTAATTAGAATAAATTCAGATTGATCCCAATGTAGAAGAAAACAAAACGAAATGTTTTAATTTTTAGTTTACTATGCATAACGGAAATAGATTTTAGTTTCTTAAAGAATACATGCTGCAAGGCTGTGAATTGCTCGCTTGTCATCAAAATTGATATCTGGAGTCGATGCCAAATTTTGTATGTGTAAATTTAACGCGTACCTTAAAAACGTAGGTAAACTGTTTGCGCGTGACTCATATAACAGTAAAAAGGTATTACAAATGGGTTGATGTTTTTCCATGCTTTTCCATGCATTACTGTGTTAATTTCTTTAAACCATTACCAATCCATTCTTTAAAAAAAATGTAAACCTGCCTGATGCAAATATGCAAACAATACATATGTATTAATAATACAAACAAGAGAAAATTTCCTCTTTTAGGACATCGTTACATCGAAATTGAAGCCCCTAAAGCGATATGAAGTTAAAGAAACAATAAAGGACTGTGAAGATTTAGAAGTAAGAACAACTTTATCTGTGAAAATCCCACCATTAAAATCCTTCAATATCACCAGTGATGGAATGTTAATTGTTAAACTGCTGTATGGAAATTATGAAATGGAAATTTTAAAACTTACGATAGGTAAGTGTTTAATCTACTTCTTTCAAACTAGCAAAAACCCATACATTTCTGATATGAAAAAGATCTTGTCTACAGTGAGATCAGTCACATAAAACTAAATTGATATTATTTTTGCAATACACATATTGTTATAGAATTATAAATATTATCAATATCGAATGAAAAGGAATATATATATATATATATATATATATATATATATATATATATATATATACACACACACACACACACACATATATATATATATATATATATATATATATATATATATATATATATATATATATATATATATATTGAAAATGATGTCTTATAAATTTAGAATATATCGATTCCTTTATTTTCATCTTTTTGTTTGTACAAAAAGGCCAAAAATTACCATATTCAATGGATCCATCTCCATGGCAACTGGATGCATTTGTGAACTCCTCGGTCAAGGTAAAAACTTTTCATTTTAAAATAAAAATCTTGTCTCAGTAAATACACATGTTGAGTATGAAAGCCCTAGCACAAACTATTCAGAAGTTATGGCTATGGTTAAAGATGATTTTTTGAAAAGTTGGTCAAACTCAACGGCTAAGGTTATAACGTCAACTTTGTTAGTACCAAAGGAAAGATCTTGTCACAAGAAACACACGTTTGAGATATGATACACATAGCCCAACTCACTCCAAAGTTACCCTAATTTAGATTT
Organism: Saccostrea cuccullata; assembly: GCF_032062105.1. NCBI lineage: Eukaryota > Metazoa > Mollusca > Bivalvia > Ostreida > Ostreidae > Saccostrea > Saccostrea cuccullata. The sequence continues at coordinate 1,748 of NW_026929122.1, read as the reverse complement.
TCCGCAAGATCCGTGGAATTCCATTACAAATTCCATGGAATTCCACGTGAATCCCGTTTCACATAATTCCACGGAATTAAGAGTATTTGAACGGGATTTTTTTCGGAATCGTATGGAATTTTAAATTTAGCCTGGAAAAGACTGGAACAATGCCAGAATAGAAATTAACGCTATTTACGAATATCTACAGTAAAATGTGATTACTTGCGGGTCATATTTGTTATACATGAATAGAGTAAAATCCAGTCTGATTTAAAAAAAAATTAAGATCCCGTAAAATCAACAGATGCTTTCTCCCCCAACGTACGTGTCAAAGATCCAAAATTATGGAAGATCCAAAACTCTGCCTTGTTCGTTAGAATCACTTCCTAACTTACATCCCATGAAATTCACAATTGAATAAATAACAAATGGTTATATAACATTTTTAAATAAGTTTTCCTATTATATCACGAATGTAATAAGTTTCGCTATAAACCCTGAAAAATGCCGAGTCACACCTGTAAGTAACAGTTGACGTCCGGCCGGAAACAGTTATGTCAACCCTCGCCGGAAACAGATATGTCATCCTTTCGATCACGTTCACGTGTTGTTACGTTACGCATTTTAGCTCGGATTCGAGATGTTATGACATCGGTTGCTAAGCAAATGTAAACAACGGAGCGTTATTCTTAACGTCAAGAAAGCTTTTCTGGATTATTTGTGAAATTTTCAACGATTTTGAATGATTTTAAATTTTCTTTTTAGTTTTAAAAATGTCATATAACATATACCACATGGCTTCTCGGGCGACTAGCCCAGAAATTGCCTCGTTGAAAACCCCCGGAGCTTTTACGTCACCCTCTGCCTTCGGCATCGGGTGACATAACACTCCAGGGCTTTCCTGTCACCTCGGGGCAAATATTCTGTATGTCACCCTTGAAGCCATGTGATATATGTATAATGTCAGAGGGTTGACAGATAATTGGTGTCTCAAAAGGATTCACTTTTAGTACAAAGGCTCAGCAGGTTTGATGTTGATCATTCCCACAGCACTTATAACATTCCTAGTAAAATTTCTGAAAGAAAAGATGACCATTAAGATGTTTAATTACTAATATCCAAAAAAATATATAAATGACAAATAATAAAATAAAGCTCTACAAAACAATTAAACCTTTAAATTTTGTTTACTTGGCATAGTTGCAAAATTTTTCTCTTTAAAATCTTATTCTAAAAACAGGGATTAATAAATTAAAAAGTAAGTTTATTTTTTTTAAATAATAACTTAATAGCTGGTTTTCACCATATGCACAAGCCTAGTAACTGATTGGTTTTGCATCTTCACCCACTTTCATCAAACGCCGGTACGGCAGAAATCATCTCAGACACTGCAACAACTATTAAATAATCAAAATAAGAGTTGAAAATGATTGTAAAAATGCTGCATTTAAAATATATATAATTAACTACATTGAACATACTCTGTAAATATTATCTTGAACAAAGGACGTGCAGTAACAGGTTCGATGAAATTCGAGTTGCAATCCATGATCTTAATAAAAGATGTTTAGAGTTGTTAAAAAAATATTACAGAATTGAAATAGTGCTTGTTAAGGAAGCGTATTGCTGCCACTTGAAAAAAAGTTGTAAGTCGTACGTGCGAATAATAGGTCGTACGAACGACATACTAAGTCCTACGAACGAAATAATAAGTTGTGTGAAAGACATAATTAGTCGTACGAACGAAATAATATTAAGTCCCCCCT